>NC_084733.1:9674589-9817089 GCF_033978785.1 Entelurus aequoreus | reverse complement strand
GCTCGCTTGTCCGTGTTAATAGGCTTATCTTGCTCATTCGGTTTGAAGCAGAAACATTCCCACAAGGGGACATTTGTCTTTGCAATCATCTTTTTTTCTTCTAATTTTTGATTCCGTGCGGTGATTCTCACTCGTGAGTCGTGACCAGCGGGGCTCTGTTGCTTTTGGAACCTATCAATTCTGCCCTCACTCCCAGAGACAAAAATTGTGGATGACTGACAGGAGGGTTCACTCCCTTCAATGAATACTACTGTTAAACAAACACGCTCAGGTTGCGCCCTGTTTGAAAGCAAAAGACAAAGACAACAAACACACACGAACATGGCAATGTATCAATGCTGACAAACTAATCAAGTTAATTTTCATTTATCTTTCGATTAATTCACTTATTGATTATCGGCCCATGCCTAATCAGCTCTGTGTTGTGGATCAATAAAGTTTGTCTAAGGCTAAGTCTAAGTGTTGTAAAGCTGTATTAGAGGATGCTTTTATTATCCATCCATCCATTTTCTTCCGTTTATCCGAGGTCGGGTCGCGGGGGCAGCAGCCTAAGCAGAGAAGCCCAAACTTCCCTCTCCCCAGCCACTTCGTCCAGCTCCTCCCGGGGGATCCCGAGGCGTTCCCAGGCCAGCCGGGAGACATAGTCTTCCCAACGTGTCCTGGGTCTTCCCCATGGTTTCCTGCCGGTCGGGCGTGCCCTAAACACCTCCCTAGGGAGGCGTTCGGGTGGCATCCTGAGCTGATGCCCGAACCACCTCATCTGGCTCCTCTCGATGTGGAGGAGCAGCGGCTTTAGTTTGAGCTCCTCCCGGATGACAGAGCTTCTCACCCTATCTCTAAAGGAGAGACCCGCCGTCCGGCGGAGGAAACTCATTTCGGCCGCTTGTACCCGTGATCTTGTCCTTTCGATCATAACCCAAAGCTCATGACCATAAGTGAGGATGGGAACGTAGATCGACCGGTAAATTGAGAGCTTTGCCTTCCGGCTCAGCTCCTTCTTCATCACAACGGATCGATACAGCGTCCGCATTACTGAAGACGCCGCACCGATCCGCCTGTCAATCTCACGATCCACTCTTCCCTCACTCGTGAACAAGACTCCTAGGTACTTGAACTCCTCCACTTGGGGCAAGATCTCCTCCTCAACCTGGAGATGGAGAACCATGGACTCTGACTTGGAGGTGCTGATTCTCATCCCAGTCGCTTCACACTCGGCTGCGAACCAATCCAGTGAGAGCTGAAGATCCTGGCCAGATGAAGCCATCAGGACCCATCATCTGCAAAAAGCAGAGACCTAATCCTGCAGCTACCAAACCGGAACCAATCAACGCCCTGACTGCGCCTAGAAATTCTGTCCATAAAAGTTATGAACAGAATCGGTGACAAAGGGCAGCCTTGGCGGAGTCCAACCCTCACTGGAAACGGGTCCGACTTACTGCCGGCAATGCGGACCAAGCTCTGACACTGATCATACAGGGAGCGGACCGCCACAATCAGACAGCCCGATACCCCATACTCTATGAGCACTCCCCACAGGACTTCCCGGGGGACACGGTCGAATGCCTTCTCCAAGTCCACAAAGCAAATGTAGACTGGTTGGGCAAACTCCCATGCACCCTTTAAGGACCCTGCCGAGAGTATAGAGCTGGTCACTGTTCCTCCTGTAACCGAGGTTCGACTATCCGGCGTAGCCTCCTCTCCAGTACACCTGAATAGACCTTACCGGGAAGGCTGAGGAGTGTGATCCCACGATAGTTTGAACACACCCTCCAGTTCCCCTTCTTAAAGAGAGGAACCACCACCCCAGTCTGCCAATCCAGAGGATCTCATCCACCCCCGGGGCCTTGCCACCGAGGCGCTTTTTAACTACCTCAGCAACCTCAGCCCCAGAAATAGGAGAGCCCACCACAGATTCCCCAGGCACTGCTTCCTCATAGGAAGATGTGTTGGTGGGATTGAGGAGGTCTTCGAAGTATTCCCTCCACCGATTCACAACATCCGCAGTCGAGGTCAGCAGAACACCATCCTCACCATACACAGTGTTGACAGTGCACTGCTCCCCCCCTGAGGCGACGGATGGTGGACCAGAATCGCTTCGAAGCCGTCCAGAAGTCGTTTTCCATGGCTTCCCCAAACTCCTCCCATATCAGAGTTTTTGCCTCTGCGACCGCTGAAGCCGCACTTCGCTTGGCCTGTCGGTACCTGTCCGCTGCCTCTGGAGTCCCAAGAGCCAAAAGGACCCGATAGGACTCTTTCTTCAGCTTGACTGTATCCCTCACCGCTGGTGTCCACCAGCGGGTTCTAAGATTACCAACATAACAGGCACCAACCACCTTGCGGCCACAACTCCAATCAGCCGCCTCGACAATAGAGGCAAGGAACATGGTCCACTCGGACTCAATGTCCAGCACCTCCCTCGTGACATGTTCAAAGTTCTTCCGGAGGTGGGAATTGAAACTCTTTCTGACAGGAGACTCTGCGAGGCGTTCCTAGCAGACCCCCACAATGCGTTTCAGCCTGCCAGGTCTGTCCGGCATACTCCCCCACCATCGGAGCCAGCTCACCACCAGGTGGTGATCGGTAGAAAGCTCTGCCCTTCTCTTCACCCGAGTGTCCAAAACATGAGGCCGCAAAGCCGATGACACAATTACAAAGTCAATCATGGAACTGCGGCCGAGGGTGTCCTGGTGCCAAGTGCACATATGGACACCCTTATGTTTGAACATTTTGTTTGTTATGGACAATCCGTGATGAGCACAAAAGTCCAATAACAAAGCACCACTTGGGTTCAGATCCGGCGGCCATTCTTCCCAATCACGCCTCTCCAGGTTTCACTGTCGTTGCCAACATGAGCATTGAAGTCCCCCAGCAGAACAAGGGAATCACCCGAGGGAGCACTCTCCAGTACTCCCTCAAGGGAATCCAAAAAGAGTGGGTACTCTGAGCTGCTGTTTGGTGCGTAAGCACAAACAACGGTCAGGACCCGTCCCCCAACCCGAAAGCGGAGGCAAGCTACCCTCTCGTCTACTGGGTTAAAGTCCAACGTGCAGGCTTTGAGCCGGGGGAGCAAGAAGGATTGCCACCCCAGCCCGTCGCCTCTCATTGCAGGCAACGCCAGAGTGGAAGAGAGTCCAGCCCCTCTCGAGAGAACAGGTTCCAGAGCCTTGCTGTGCGTCGAAGTGAGTCCAACTATATCTAGCCGGAACTTCTCCACCTCGCGCACCAGCTCAGGCTCCTTCCCTCCCAGCGAGGTGACAATCCACGTCCCAAGAGCTTGCTTATGTAGCCGAGGATCTGACCGCCAAGTGCCCTGCCTTCGGCTTCCGTCCAGCTCACACTGCACCTGACCTCTATGACACCTCCCATGAGTGGTGAGCTCATTGGAGGGGGGACCCAAGTTGCCTCTTCGGGCTGAGTCCGGCCGGGCCCCATGGGGACAGGCGCTCACCATAGTGCCCCACCTCTGGGCCTGGCTCCAAAGGGGAGCCCCGGTGACCCGCGTATGGGCGAGGGAAATCTAGGTCCTCGATTTGTACTTTTCATAAAGGTCTTTGAGCTGCTCTTTGTCTGATCCCTCACTTAGGACCTGTTTGTCTTGGGAGACCCTACCAGGGGGCATAGAAGCCCCCGGACAACATAGCTCCTAGGATCATTGGGACACGCAAACTCCTCTACCACGATGGCAGCTTAGAAAGGAGATGCTTTTATTATGTAATTGTTAATAAAATAACATTTCCTGTATTTAAAATACAATGTCTATGAGGTTCATAACAACAATATTGTATGTAAAACAGGCATGTATGGAATATGCTACAAAGCATGATTCTGGAATACACCAACATTATGAATTGGCTTTTCAAGGAATTTGAATTCCGCTTCCTTCAGTTTGAATTTGAATTGCATTTATACTTCCTGTTTGCAACCTCAATTCAAATTTGTAGGAGCCAGAAATTTTGGATGCATTCTCAATTTAATTCCGAATTTTGCACAAACAAATTTTATATGTGTGTGTCTAACCTTCACATTTCAGCCCCTGCCGAACGAGACCCCACAGCATCTCCCCGCAGTAGTCACAGAAGGTGGGGGCCTTGTAGGAGTGGACATAGAGGGCGTGGGGTCGAATCTGGAAGTCTTCAACTGTGGCTTGGGCTAGAAACAATAGTCAAATTATAAAACCAAACTAGAAAAGTAAAGTAATCCAAAACTTGGCCAAGCAAATTGAAGGCTGAAAAGAAAATAGAAAAATGCCATGGTGGGTAGAGGGAAATGAGAAAATAAGGAAATAATTATCACATTCTTTGTCCAACTATGTCAAACAATTGTCATATAAAAACAGTAGCACATAACAGTTTTGATAGGAGCTCATATGTTTTGTTAATGTAAATGAGCATTAAAAGTTCAAAGGGAAGGATTCCTCTGCAATGCCCAAACTACTACAGTAGAGGGCATTATATCTGTGCTGACATTAAGTTAATAATGAGAAAGTCAATACCCAGTTCTATAATTATATCCTATTAGCCTATTATTTATAATCCAGAGAAGCAATAGATTTGTCTCTCTTCCTGTTTTCTATTTTCTCACTCGGTGGTTTGTGGGTCAAACACTGAGATCATTGTTGGAAGTAAGAGTTGTTTAGTCAAGTGAATGTGTGATTCACTAAAATGAGAAGATGTGTAAGATTGTGAGGTAACAGCTTCCAAACATGTACATACATCCAGAGTTTATTTTCTGTCTAAGGCTGCATTAGCATTATGTTTTTTTTGTGTAGGCAGTAGTTTGGAGTTTGGGGGGGGGGGGGGGGGGGGGGGGGGTTTAGTGTTTTCTGAGAACAAGAAAAAAACATTGGCAGTAATTGTAATATTACATTTTAAACAACCGACATACTCATCTTTTTATGTCAAGACAAAGAACTGAGTGACAAATATGCCACTGGATTTTCTTCCACAATCCTAAAACATTTGTTTACTCAACAGGCTTCAACGTTCTTAAGCCTTGTATGCTAGACCATTTTACATGTATCTCAAATTGACTCGTCAGCATTATAAATAGCATTTGACATCTATTTTTTTGATATTCAATAATAAAACAAAATCGCCACCTATTTTTCTATGAAGAAAATACATGGCTAGAAATTATTAAAATTATGAGAAATTGTTTATTTGTTGCTGTCAGTCTTCTTTGGAAGTCATCCCCTAACTGACTGATAGACCCAAACCAAGAGGTAAATACAGTAAAGGAGAGCAAGGCTGTAAATAATGTACTAGGTGGTGCATAAGTCATCTCTTGGCTATTATTTTACTTTAAGATTAGAGCAAAAATTGGATTTACAAGCCAGCTTCAAATCACTCCTCCACCCCTACATAACATAATGAATGTCACAGTGAACCTTGTCAGATTCGACCAAAACATCCAGTGTCTCACTCACGAGTCACAAGCCAAAGTATCATAAAGGCAGCCAATGGCGTTAAAATGGATTCTAAACGACAGACGTTCACCCATTAAAAAATGGAGAAGCTGCTAATAGTGTGTTTGACAGAAAAGCCACTTGCAGGAGCTACAACAGAAAAGTAAAAGCATATGTTTTTATTATATTTAGGGATGTCCCTATTAACATTTTTGAGATCCAATCCAATTTCAAGTCTGGATCCGATACTTTGACAATATATTATAGAACTGAAAACATAACCTTTTTGGTGTAGGTAAGAAAGTCTGTGTTCTGCAAAGCAAAGCACACGACTTTCATCTTGGGCGTTTAAAAAACGACACAGCCAGCCGGTCAGGTTCCGCAGGGACAGAAATCACTAAAGAAAACTGTACATCGCGGGAAATACAAGTAAACTGTAAAACTTCTTGATGACTCCTTAATCCATCCATCTATTTTCCACCGCTTGTTCTCTTGATGTCGCGTAGGGATGGAGCCTATTGAGCTGCGCTCGGGCGCAAGGCAGCACCCTAGACACGTCGGCACCTTCTAAACCGTCACCTCCTAAACCGTCACCCAGGAAAAATGTTTGAAACCAGCGAAGCCAAACGTCGGTTTGTGTAGTATTTACAATATTAAAAATGAAATTGTTAGTTAACTTTTTTTTTACAAACAGCATATTCCATCTAGACTGATAGAAACATGTTCACTGTGGAGGACACTGCTTGTCAGAAAGTAAAAGTTGAAAGACACTAAAGTGAACATTACTGTTTTACACTGGATGTTTACATTGTCACATTAAAGACACTCAACTGTAAGTTTGTTTTGAAATTTGCTGGAAACACTGGATGTTCCTGCACAAATATTTGCACTTAAAAATACAAATATGTAGTAATAAATATGATTAAAACATTTCAGCATTATGTTTGTGTTCAATTACAGTAAATGTGTTTATCCTAAACATTCCTGCCACTTAATTATACATACTATGGCATTTTTAAGTCTTTTTTTGGGGGGGGGGGGGGGGGGGGCACAATAATATCATACCGTGGCCTTAATGCCGTGATCGTATCGTGAGATTTTAATACTGTTACATTCCTTGGGCTTGAAAAGGTTGGTGACCACTGATTTAGATGAACCAGGAAGCAGACACACAGAGAAAGCCTCCTGGACTAAGACTGTTGCAAAAAATCAACGCAAGGAGCTGTTTGTGTCTAGTTATGCCCTTTGCTGAGCTTTGATGTTTTTTTTGAAAGACCGAGATTGAATTTCAACCGTGAGGGTTCAGTGGCGAACCAATCCCAGGAACAAGACAAGTGGACAGGACGGGACCGCAGTGTGGAGAGCTGCAGCATCAGCCCTGAGGACATCAAACTTCAAATTCCCTCAAAGTGACACAGATAAGAACACAACAAAAACAAGGAGAAAACTCTATCCTAGTAGTAGTAGGTTTTATACAAGTGTGCGCACACACACAACATTTAAAATAACTGTAATTGTATCATTTTATTTTCTGTATGTCATGAGTGTTTTGTTGCCAGTTGTAGTAAGGCAATACATGTTCAACTGTTATTCTTCCATAACTCTTTTTTGTGACTCTTTTCGGGAGTCATTCCTTCAAAAATAAGAGTATCCAACACTACGAACCTAGGACGATTGTAATGTGTCATTAGGTTGGTTTACTGAGTAACACTAAAGGCGCTACGTAAACAGTAACAAAAACAACCAAAAAAGGGTTTTGTAATAAAAGAACAAGAAAAAGAAAAATATAGATCTAACCACTTTAATGTCATTTATTTACTGATATTATATATAATATATGATAGGTATCTTTTTTATTGACTTGTGTATCGATCACCCCTACTGCAAACCTTTTGACTAGAGATTCCACTGTATACTGATTGCAACCTGGTGATTTACCAAAAGACCCATAATAGTCATGAGTTACTTTTTGAGTACTGGCTTTAAACTATGACATACGGCTGGGCGATGTGGACCAAAACTCATATCCCGATATATTTTGGCTGAATCCCGATATTCGATATTAATATCGCAATATTTTTTCCGTAAAGTAAATTTAGACAAAGTCAAACCCAAATACAGTCGTGGTCAAAAGTTTACATACACTTGTGAAGAACATAATGTCATGGCTGTCTTGAGTTTCCAATCATTTCTACAACTCTTATTTTTTTGTGATAGAGTGATTGGAGCACATACTTGTTGGTCACAAAAAAACATTCATGAAGTTTGGTTCTTTTATGAATTTATTATGGGTCTACTGAAAATGTGACCAAATCTGCTGGGTTAAAAGTATACATACAGCAATGTTAATATTTGGTTACATGTCCCTTGGCCAGTTTCACTGCAATAAGGCGCTTTTGGTAGCCATCAACAAGCTTCTGGCAAGCTTCTGGTTGACTTTTTGACCACTCCTCTTGACAAAATTGGTGCAGTTCAGTTTAATGTGTTGGTTTTCTGACATGGACTTGTTTCTTCAGCATTGTCAACACTTTTAAGTCAGGACTTTGAGAAGGCCATTCTAAAACCTTAATTCTAGCCTGATTTAGCCATTCCTTTACCACTTTTGACGTGTTTGTTTTGACAGCGCCCAAGACCCAACCTCCGGGTTGATGATTTTAGGTTGTCCTGAAGAATTTGGAGGTAAACCTTTTTCATTGTCCCATTTACTCTCTGTAAAGCACCAGTTTCATTGGCAGAAAAACAGGCCTAGAGCATAATACTACCACCACCATGCTTGACGGTAGGAATTGGTGTTCCTGGAATTAAAGGCTTTTTAATTGTTTTATTTAAACGGGGATAGCAGATCCATTCTATGTGTCATACTTGATCATTTCGCGATATCAATCAATCAATCAATGTTTATTTATATAGCCCTAAATCACAAGTGTCTCAAAGGGCTGCACAAGCCACAACGACATCCTCAGTACAGAGCCCACATACGGGCAAGGAAAAACTCACCCCAGTGGGACGTCGATGTGAATGACTATGAGAAACCTTGGAGAGGACCGCATATGTGGGTAACCCCCCCGCCCCCCTTTAGGGGAGACCGAAAGCAATGGATGTCGAGTGGGTCTGACATAATATTGTGAAAGTCCAGTCCACAGTGGATCCAACACATCAGCACATCAGCGAGAGTCCAGTCCATAGTGGGGCCAGCAGGAAACCGTCCCGAGCGGAGACGGGTCAGCAGCGCAGAGATGTCCCCAACCGATGCACAGGCTAGCGGTCCACTCCGGGTCGCAACTCTGGACAGCCAGCACTTCATCCATGGCCACCGGGCCTGTGCAACTCTCCCTCCCCAAGGGAGAGGGGAGCAGAGGAGAGAAGAAAAGAAACGGCAGATCAACTGGTCTAAAAAGGGAGTCTATTTAAAGGCTAGAGTATACAAATGAGTTTTAAGATGGGACTTAAACGCTTTGACTGAGGTAGCATCTCTAACTGTTACCGGGAGGGCATTCCAGAGTACTGGAGCCCGAATAGAAAACGCTCTATAGCCTGCAGACTTTTTTTGGGCTCTGGGAATCACTAATAAGCCGGAGTTCTTTGAACGCAGATTTCTTGCCGGGACATATGGTACAATACAATCGGCAAGATAGGCTGGAGCTAGACCGTGTAGTATTTTATACGTAAGTAGTAAAACTTTAAGTCACATCTTAAGTGCACAGGAAGCCAGTGCAGGTGAGCCAGTATAGGCGTAATATGATCAAACTTTCTTGTTTTTGTCAAAAGTCTAGCAGCCGCATTTTGTACCAACTGTAATCTTTTAATGCTAGACATAGGGAGACCCGAAAATAATACGTTACAGTAATCGAGACGAGACGTAACGAACGCATGAATAATGATCTCAGCGTCGCTAGTGGAAAAAATGGAACAAATTTTTGCGATATTACGGAGATGAAAGAAGGCCGTTTTAGTAACACTCTTAATGTGTGACTCAAACGAGAGAGTTGGGTCGAATATAATACCCAGATTCTTTACCGAGTCGCCTTGTGTAATTGTTTGGTTGTCAAATGTTAAGGTGGTATTATTAAATAGATGTCGGTGTCTAGCAGGACCGATAATCAGCATTTCCGTTTTCTTAGCGTTGAGTTGCAAAAAGTTAGCGGACATCCATTGTTTAATTTCATTAAGACACGCCTCCAGCTGACTACAATCCGGCGTGTTGGTCAGCTTTAGGGGCATGTAGAGTTGGGCGTCATCAGCATAACAGTGAAAGCTAACACCGTATTTGCGTATGATGTCACCTAGCGGCAGCATGTAAATACTAAAGAGTGCAGGGCCAAGAACCGAACCCTGGGGAACTCCACACGTTACCTTGACATAGGATGAGGTCACATTGTTATGGGAGACGCACTGCATCCTGTCAGTAAGATAAGAGTTAATATTGCCATATTTTTGCTGAAAGGATTTAGTAGAGAACAACGACGATAAAGATCGCAACTTTTGGTATCTGATAAAAAAAAAGCCTTGCCCCTACCGGAAGTAGCGTGACGTAGTCAATTGAACAGCTCCTCACATTTTCCTATTGTTTACAATGCAGCTAGAGCGATTCGGACCGAGAAAGCGACGATTACCCCATTAATTTGAGCGAGGATGAAAGATTCGTGGATGAGGAACGTTAGAGTGAATGACTGGAATGCAGTGCAAGACATATCTTTTTTCGCTCTGACCGTAACTTAGGTACAAGCTGGCTCATTGGATTCCACACTCTCTCCTTTTTCTATTGTGGATCACGGATTTGTATTTTAAACCACCTCGGTTACTATATCCTCTTTAAAATGAGAGTCGAGAACGCGAAATGGACATTCACAGTGACTTTTATCTCCACGACAATACATGGACGAAACACTTAAGCTACGGAGCTAACGTGATAGCATCGTGCTTAACTGCATATAGAAACAAAATAAATAAATCCCTGACTGGAAGGATAGACAAAAGATCAACAATACTATTAAACCAGGGACATGTAAATACACGGTTAATGCTTTCCAGCCTGCCGAAGGTTAACAATGCTGTTGCTAACGACGCCATTGAAGCTAACTTAGCTATGGAGCTAACGTGATAGCATCAGTCTCAAATGCAGATAGAAACAAAATAAATAAACCCCTGACTGGAAGGATAGACAGAAAATCAACAATAATATTAAACCAAGAACATGTAAATACACGGTTAATGCTTTCCAGCTTGGCGAAGCTTAAAAATGCTGTTGCTAACGACGCCATTGAAGCTAACTTAGTATGACGGGACCTCACAGAGCTATGATAAAAACATTAGCGCTCCACCTACGCCAGCCAGCCCTCATCTGCTCATCAACACCCGTGCTCACCTGCGTTCCAGCGATCGACGGAAGGAATAAGAACTTCACCACGATCATCCGTGCGGTCGGTGGCTTGCGTCGGCTAGCGCGTCTGCTATCGGAGTCAAAGTCTTTATGGTTGTGTTGCTGTAGTCCGCCGCTAATACACCAATCCCACCTACAACTTTCTTCTTTGCAGTCTTCATTGTTCATTAAACAAATTGCAAAAGATTCACCAACACAGATGTCCATAATACTGTGGAATTATGAGATGAAAACAGAGCTATTTTGTATTGGATTCAATGGGGTACCGATACTTCTGTTTCACTGGCTACGTCACGCGCATACATCATCATCCAAAGGCGTTTTCAACCGGAAGTTTAGCGGGAAATTTAAAATTGCACTTTATAAGTTAACCCGGCCGTATTGGCATGTGCTGCAATGTTAAGATTTCATCATTGATATATAAACTATCAGACTGCGTGGTCGGTAGTAGTGGGTTTCAGTAGGCCTTTAAAGGCCTCACCTTTTCTCCTCCAAACACATTGCTGGGTATTGTGGCCAAACAGCTCAATTTTCTTTTCATCTAACCACAGAACTTTCCTCCAAATGGTCTTATCTTTGTCCATGTGATGTCAGATGAAACACAAATTGATCTGTTTGGCCACAATACCCAGCCTTCCCAAAGTCTTGACTTAAACATGTGACCAATGCTGAAGAAACAAGTCCATGTCAGAAAACCAACACATTTAGCTGAACTGCACCAATTGTGTCAAGAGGAGTGGTCAAAAACTAAACCAGAAGCTTGCCAAAAGCTTGTGGATGGCTACCAAAAGCGCCTTATTGCAGTGAAACTTGCCAAGGGACATGTAACCAAATATTAACATTGCTGTATGTATACTTTTGACCCAGCAGATTTGGTCACATTTTCAGTAGACCCATAATAAATTCATAAAAGAAACCAAACTTCATTAATGTTTTTTTGTGACCAACAAGTATGTGCTCTATCACAAAAAAAAAAGAGTTAAGAGAAATAAGAGAAATTATTGGAAACTCAAGACAGCCATGACATTATGTTCTTTACAAGTGTATGTACACTTTTGACCACGACTGTATGTGTGTCAAGTTGTTTTATTTAAACAAATACTTAACATTTCTGGAAATGTAAAAGTTTCATTCATAGATAAATGCACGTAAAAATGTTAAAAAGCCTTGAAATTTTATATAATAATAATAAAGTATAATCTTCATTAAAACAAACCTTTAACTATGATGAAATACTCAGCTATTTTACCTAAAACACAAAAGAAAAAAATATAAAATAAAGTCCCTGGTTTAAGAGGACATTTTAAACATCAGCATCAACTTGATAACAATTCAACAATAGTTTTTTTAGCTCAACATTTTTTGAAAGACCCTTTTTCCCCCTAAAAATTTTAGCCAGGAACACCAAGCTGCCAACTGCAGGATGCTGTGTGGCAGCTGACAATATTGCCACTCCAGTTAAACACCCTCTCAGATTTTGTGTACACATTTGTTGTGGCAAAGTAGTTTAACTGGGAATCTCATATAACTATTTCGGGCAGCTTTTTAAATCTGTTTTTGTCCTGCCGTTGCAACTAGGAACATATCTATTTACACAAAGTTTATATTTTGGCAGAAATGTCTTCTCCATTGTTTTCAAGTACAGAATGACTAGATTGCAACTCGCTACGCTGCTGTCCTGAACGTGTGTTGCCCTGAGTGATGCCGAGGCTTGAGTCAAACGGACCCGATTGCAGCCAACAATATTGCTGAGGAAAATGTTTTTATTGAGAGCAAAATCCAGAAAAAAGCAGGATCGGGAAGACACCGGGAAAATAATGGAGTTTGTGTCAAGTGAGCGCAGCTCCTACCACGCCACACACACGTGTGTGGAGGAGGAGGCGGGACAGCACCCAGCGCAGACAGAATGAGCAGAGACTTCCGCATCAAAACATTAATGATTACATATATTGGTATGGCGGTATCGTCTCAAATACATACCTCTTTCTAATAAATACCAGTATAATTCGTAATAGCGGTATACCGCCCAGCCCTACTGTGACATACACCCTGATGCAGTACAATTATCTCTGAGGACTCACTATCAATGTTTCTGATTCAAAAGCAAATTGGCTGACGGGGGATATTTGCAGTCTGCATTTTTGAGGTGAAAGATAATAAAGAAACCCAAGTAGGGCATGTTGTCATGTTGCAAGAGAAACAGACAAAATGAAGGGCATTTCCACACACTTCTGCAAAACAGCTTCTTAACACTCACAGTATTTCTTAAAATGTGTTGTGCTAATTGACAACAAGTTGTTTTGTAATCGCTTCTCTCATCTGTTTGCTTTGAGGCACAGTGTTTCCATTCAGAAGCCACAAGTTCCAATTGAAGAAAAATATATTTATAACAAATTGAGTATTTATAAATAACATTAAACTTAGTATAAATTTCAAATTGCCAGTGATTGTGAATAAAGAGCTTGTGAAAATCGGTGGGAAGAGACAAGAGTGAAAAACAGAACAAAGGGACAATCGGTTAAGCCGAACCACAAACCTCATGGGCCCACATGGCCTTTGCAGTGTGTGTTGTGACCAGGGCCGGCCTGCATATGTGAGCATGTTTACATACCACTACTACAATCACTTATTGGAGGAAAAACAAACCCTCTTCTTTTGAGCATGGAGCCAAGAAAAAGCCACTTGTGCCTCTTTCTTGCAATGAAAGATACTCTCCCAAAGCCACAGCATTCAACTTGAAACTGACGGATGGTGACAAGAAACAAATTATTGGGCGGAGAGATTCATGTTCTCAGAAGCTTGAGAACATGGATTCACTGTGTCTATCATGCAAAACTCCTTGCATGAAGGTCACTATTGCATTTTATGTGACATAAAAAAGTCGACTACGGCTTTCACCTGGATATTGATTTGATAAGGTTGAAAACTGTGGGCTCGAGTGGGAAAAAAGCAACAAAGACTGTCACAAAGAGCACGTAAAACAAACACAAACAGTGAGAAACAAAAAGAAGGAAGTTATCCAGTCTGCATTCCTTAGCCCTGATGCCTGAAGTATCTTCAGATCCTGAACCTATACAATTGCACCCAGCCTAAAGCCCTGCAAACAATACTGTGGGATCTGAAGAAAGGGTAGAGAATTCGGCACAGGTGGTGTCAGGAGTTTCCAGATCCAGACAGATGGACAGCTTCGAGAAAAACACATTTTAATTCATTTGTTATCCCAACATTTACACAGGAAGCTGATGTATTCAATATTGGCTGTAAGTATCACCAAAACACATGAATAGCTGACTTAAAAGGGAATCATCTCATGGAAAATTTTGATAAGGGAATTCTAAAAAGCTCAACTCAAAATGTAGGAAAGAGTGTCAGTTGATTCACTGGTAGTCATTCAGTGACAATGAAAAAACCCATCATAATCACAATGTTTCACTCAGCACAAAGAAGTCTCAGTGGGAGCAACTGACCCAGTGTGCAGTGTTGTTAAACATGACACAACAGGCGGGCAGGTGTGTCAGTGATAACTGGGATCAAAAACTGGTACCCCAATGTTCTATTGATTTCAAACATCAGTATACCAGTAATTAGTTTAAAAAGTTTATTGTACTAATGTTTATGTTAAATACTACGGTCTGTCGAACAGTGTTTTAGCAATTTGGTAACTTCCTTGCAGGGTGTCTGTTGGTAGCTAGCCTATACACTATGTGTATTCCATTTGCTTTGTGTTTTGGCCACTCTGTAAAAACTACAGATGTCCCGATCCCGATCATGTAACAGGACAGAGGACCGAGAAGCCAAACAAAAGGGTCAGTTTGTCCTTAACTACGGTTCAGGTCTAAAAGGTGCAGCCTTGTAAGGATGGTACTGTAACACTAACCAATACTAACTAAACAAGCATCCTAAATGTGTTTCACTGTGTTTAATTTAGTTACTTGCTAAAAAACACTTTCAGTTACATATTCAACAATAACATTGTCAAAGTATCAAATGGACACCCGAACTGGATCTGATCTGAAGCAAAAAAAAAAGTTGGATTAAAGGCCAAAAATGCTGACCGGGACATCCCTATTAATAACAGTTATTGGACAGTGCACACACACATTTAGGGTTATAGTTTCACAACAGCATACATACCGGAAAGCACCACCTCAATGAGGTCTCCCTCGTGGATGTCTTCCGCGGAGGTCAGCTTCTGCAGAATGTTTTCATCATTTAGGTCATGGCGAAACAGCAAGATCTTGTCGTACATGCCAAAGAAGCCACACTCTGGGAACTGGAGGGGGAGACGAGTCAGTATGAGATACTTGTAAAATCCTACAGTATATGTGATACAAAACAGAAAATGTGCATCTTAACGGTCAGCATTGCTCTGTGGTAAGTTCAACTCTAGAACATTTTTAGGAGAGTGAGATTTGAAAAGGACAAAGATGTACTGATTATCAGCCCTGACTTGTTTGGTCCTGTTTCGGTTGGTCGAGTCTAGACAGACCAACACAATCCAGTCATGAGTTCACCAGCGTGATGTAGTGTGATTTAAGAATGTGACTGAAAAAGACTGCAATGAGGAGGAGGTAAAAATCCAAAGCAAGTGGTGGAGGATCACAGCTCAGAAAGTGCAGCACCAGTCAATTATGAGTCACTTCCTGTACAGAGGGCAGCTTAGCTTCATGGAGCAGCTTTAAACAAATCATATAAACATATACGCAATAGTGAGCGGTACTACATTCATACATCTTAATCTTTTAAAGCTCATAAAAGAGTCTTGTTTCAAGGGCTACAGGAGAGGATGTTGTGTGATCCAACAAAGTATAACATAAATTCTGCCTGGCGGATAAAGCAGATCAAAACCAGATGGATGTTTGGATATATCCTGCATCAATGGTATTCAAGAGAGAATCCGGGCCACTAAAATTGTTTTGTGAGCCTCGTTTCAATGCCAAGCAGACCGGCACAGGGGGATCTAACAGCTGTTTCCCTGTGAACCAGGTCACACACAATGGGCCACCCATGACAATGCAATAGTCACCCTAAAAGGACAGGGCTGGCACTGCCTCTGCCAAAGCGGCACAGTAAGACACCTGCAGGCTTTTAGCTGCCAAGAAGCAGATACAAAGACGGATAGATTAATGGATATGGGAAATCATGAGTGTATCACATGACTTGCTGACACCAAATCTAGAGAGCTGAACTGTCAGAATGGACAACTTTTAACTCTGCATAAAAAACAGGACCCTGTTCAGGACCCTCTTTGGAGAATAAACTTCCGAAAGACTAGGCCCAAGCTGAACATTGTAGATCAACACCATCTATGTTCCAGCCAACACTTTTTGCAGGTACCAGTTAAATGGTGCAATCAATTGGTAAACCTCACACATTTTAGATAATTGTGAAGGTTTGACAAAATATTTTTGGGATATATGTGAGAAAGAAGTTTAGAACCATGGCTGGCTGGATGGATGGATGCATTTTGCTTTTAATTTATGAAGAAAAAACTACATTCCACAATTCCCATTCACAAAAGCCCACAACCTCAACCTGCTATTTGGCTTATAGCATCAACACTAAAGGTAGCGGTGAATAAATGTTGGAGGCGGGCATTTTTCCTGTGGTGGCTGCAGTGTCACCGAGAAGCATACTTGCCAACCCTCCCGAATTTTCCGGGAGACTCCCGAAATTCAGTGCCTCTCCAGAAAACCTCCCGGGACAAATATTCTCCCGAAAATCTCCTGATTTTCAGCCGGAGCTGGAGGCCACGCCCCCTCCAGCTCCATGCAGACCCGAGTGAGGACAGTCTGTTTTTACGTCCGCTTTCCCGCGATATAAACAGCGTGCCTGCCCAATCACGTTATAACATCTTAGAGAGTGCACAACTGCGCACACAACAAGGAGACGAATCAGAAGAACGAGGAAGATACAGCCATGGCGACGCCGACGACGAGTAAGATGAAGAAATACGCTTGTAAGTTCCAAAACGAATGGAAACACGAATTTCAGTTTATCCAGGACAGTTTGAAGGGGAAGGGGTACATTTGCCTGTAAATTTTGTAGAACAGACTTCTCCATTGAACATGGTGGCCGAACGGATATACTCAGTCATGAATGGTCAGCGAAGCACAAAGCGGCGGCAACGCAGCACCGGTCCCAGTCCAGTATTATGGGCCACCTCGCTAAATGGAGACCCGATGGTGTAACATATGCCGAGAAAAAGATGGCTATGCTGATAGCTGGAAGCAACATCCCGTTCTCATTTGCGGATGTCTACAACAAATCCGTGAAGGATATGTTCCCGGATTCAGAGATTGCTCGCCAGTACGCAAATGGCAGAACAAAGGCTACTCAAATAGTGAAAGGTAAGTGTTGTTGTTTTTTTAGTAAGAAAGCAGCAAGCACAGTACAGTTAGTAGAACAACTGTGTTTTCATTACTGTGTATTTAGTATGTAAGTAGTATCTAAGGCTGTGCTTCTGGCTGCAAAGCATTGCACTTTCAAGTACAACAATGAGTAGATGAGTGTTATGTGTGTGTATATGTGTAAATAAATGAACACTGAAATTCAAGTATTTATTTTATTTATATATATATATATATATATATATATATATATATATATATATATATATATATATATATATATATATATATATTAGGGGTGTGGGGAAAAATTGATTCGAATTTGAATCGCGATTCTCACGTTTTGCGATTCAGAATCGATTCTCCTTTTTAAAAAATCGATTATTATTTTTTTTACTTTTTTTTTTTAAATTAATCAATCCAACAAAAACAATAATAACAATGCAATCCAATTACAAAACCAAACAAGACCCAGCAACACTCAGAACTGCAATAAACAGAGCAATTGAGAGGAGACAAACACGACACAGAACTAGTGTTGGGTATCGAGTATCGATTGGAACCGGGACTAACTTTCCGATTCTCCCGGAATCGTTCAAAAGTTTAAATTTCGATTCCTAGTTTCGATACCCAGTCCGCCGACCGGAAAAAAAGAATAAGTCCGCCGACCGGAAGAAGAAGCCGCTGAACACCAACGAAGAAGCACCCACCGCCGGAAGTGTTAGCATAGCTGAGCCTATGTAGCCGAGCGAGTCAGTCAAGCATGGATAGCGGGCGTCGGCGGTCGAAAGTGTGGCTTTATTTTACTAAAAAAAATTAAATATCGGCGAAATATAACACGTGCGACAGGACTGTTTCGTGCTTAGGAGGGTGCACATCGAACATGATGAAGCACCTCCGAGTTCATGAAGTACAAATATATGCATGTCCCGTCTTCGACGCGCTGCGCCGACCGTCCTCCTCCTGCTGTCAGATCTCGCTTTCTCCTATTTATGCCTTCAAGCTTCTTCCACACCCAGCGAACGTGTATTTTCCACAGCAGGAGACACTATCTGTCCAGAACGCTCACGCATCCTGCCTGAGAAGGCGGATATGGTCATTTTCCTAAACAAGAACTGTCTCTGATTTTATACTGTACCTGCTGCTAATCTGGACTGGGATTTGCAAGTTGTTTCTTATTGTTTATTTGCTTTTCTGCACCAGGTTAGCCCATCAGTGGGAGCACGGTAACATGTTTAAGTACCTGCAGCATCATACACTTGTGTGTGTAAATGTGTTTTCATGAGGTTTCCTGCAGCATCATACACTTATGTGTAAATGTGTTTTCATGAGGTTTTCAAAAATAATGCTCTCTTGAGGAAAGTCTACCCCTGTGAAAATGTATTTATAATATTTATATTCAAGTTCATAGATTTGATATTTATATTCTAGTTGAAAACAGCCCTGTGAGGAATTTATAGTAAAGTTCATAAAAAGTTAATAGAATTAAAATTGATGGAGAATGTCAGACTATTTAATTCAGAAAGACTGTATGTAGGTTAGCTAGCTCATTTAAAATATCCAAAACTTTTTTTTGACCCTGCCTCTTAAAAGAATCGGAATCGAGAATAGTCAGGAATCGGAATCGGAATCAGAATCGTTCGAATTCAAACGATACCCAACCCTACACAGAACAAACCAAAAGTAGTGAAACAAAAATGTATATTATCAACAATAGTATCAATATTAGTTACAATTTCAACATAGCAGCGATTAAAAATCCCTCATTGACATTATCATTAGACATTTATAAAAATAAAAATAAAAGAACAATAGTGTCACAGTGGCTTACACTTGCATCCCATCTCCTAAGCTTGACAACACACTGTGTCCAATATTTTCACAAAGATAAAATAAGTCATATTTTTGGTTCATTTAATAGTTAAAAGCAAATTTACATTATTGCAATCAGTTGATAAAACATTGTCCTTTACAATTATAAAAGCTTTTTACAAAAATCTACTACTCTGCTTGGATGTCAGCAGAGTAGGGTAGATCTTGCTGAAATCCTATGTATTGAATGAATAGAGAATCGTTTTGAATCGGGAAAAAATCGTTTTTGAATCGAGAATCGTGTTGAATTGGAAAAAAAAAAATTGATTTTGAATCGAATCGTAACCCCAAGAATCGATATTGAATCGAATCGTGGGACACCCAAAGATTCACAGCCCTATATATTAGGGCTGCAACAACGAATCGATTAAATCGATTAAAATCGATTATAAAAGTAGTTGGCGATTAATTTAGTCATCGATTCGTTGGATCTATGCTATGCGCATGCGCAGAGGCAATATTATTTTTATATATATCTATTTTTTTTTTTTTTTTTTAAATATTTTTTTATAAACCTTTATTTATAAACTGCAACATGTACAAACAGCTGAGAAACAATAATCAAAATAAGTATGTTGCCAATATGCTGTTTTTTTTCAATAAAATACTGGAAAGGATAGAAATGTAGTTTGTCTCTTTTATCCGATTATTAATCGATGTATCGAAGTAATAATCGACAGATTAATCGATTATCAAATTAATCGTTAGTTGCAGCCCTAATATATACAGTATATATATATATGAAATACTTGACTTGGTGAATTCTAGCTGTAAATATACTACTCCCCTCTTAACCACGCCCCCCATCCCGAAATCGGAGGTTTCAAGGTTGGCAAGTTTGCCGAGAAGTTCTCACATGCCAGCTCTCTGATCCGCACTCACACACTCAAACACACAACATTGTCAGTGCAGCTGCCAGCTAGAGTCACCACCTCTTAACATTCGGTGCAAAAGTTTCCACAGAAAACACGTCTCACTCCACACCAGGAGCATCTGCAACGTGAGAGGGCCGAGGACAATTATTTTGTTCCATACCTCATTAACCTAAGTGAAAGACAGAGGTGCAAGAACAATAAATTAGCAAGTTTCGGACACATTCCGACATCACATACCTGCATGCATAAAGCAGCATGTCATTGAGGTCACATTCTTCTTCCTACCTGCATATAATATGCATGTGTAAAAAACACCTAGAACTTTAACTGTTGTCCGGTGCACATATGCGTTCTCATTCACTATCACTAACACCAACAAATGGCCTTAACACACATCTCTGGAGTCCATAGTGACTAAGCATGTCTTTTGTGATCTTCAAACGCAAATCCATTGAACGAAGTGGTAGCGACCACACACGCACACCAAAGACCCCGTAGCCAAGGAGCAGTGTGTGAGGTCCGAGAGTCAGCCTGGAAAGACGAGTGGAAAAGAGCTTTGCAGTAGAAGGCTTTGTTAAACTATATAATCTGCCATTGATATGCTAAATGCTGTTATGAGCAAAGAAAATCAGAGGCAGGAAAGTAGTAAAAAAAAAAGTCAAAATGGGGTGTGCGTGAGAGGGCAAAGAAGGGCAAATCTGATTACCAACACCAATTGAAACAGAAGGACAAACGAGCTACCTCTTGCATAAAAGGGGAATACATTACCATACAGTATTTGTTATTGTTGTTACCTAGATCTACTGCAGAAAAGCATATTTTGATTGTTGTGACAATTGCATAAAAGATAAGCGAGACGCGGTTGGACAATAAGTCCCTGATGAAAAAAGTGTTCTTGTTGGGATACAAAATAATTTCGGGTGCACAATAAATATCAACATATGGGCCGATATGACGAATTATGAATTGTGGTTCATACAGATACATCCGGTAACATAAAAAAACCCTAATGTAACCGATAAAAACATGAATTACTACTGTGCTTTAGACTCGTTAGGGCACACAAATCAAGCATTCCTTTTTTCGTGCTGTAAACGGCCTGTTGTGAATTTTCCCTGAGCTTAATGTAAACAAACATGGTGTCAAACCTGTGAGACTTTGTCACAGTTCCAAAGGTAGACATTTTCAGTGCTATTTGCACCATATGTTCTGAAAACATATCAAGATTCAACACATCAAACCGTATTAGTCACCTGAAATGCCAGATTTGATACGACAGTGTTAAATCAGTTAAATCTCGATTAAAAAAAGCATTAGATATCGATATGATATCTATGTATTGGCTTGAAAAAAAAAAAGCCTGCCTAGAAAAAATGCAAACAATTGTATAATTAAGCATTTGCATGTTAAAGCCTGTGCTATTAGTGATGGGTTGGAAAAAATTAATTGGTGTTAAGAGTGGTGTCTGACAGATGGCCATGTGATGGGGAAAAGTATGCTGCTTGATCTCGGGCTCCTCACACCTTATTTAGTCTGCAGGAAGTCCATTACATCTTGATGAGGCTTCCATTGAAAGTCTACTGTAACTGTTTACAATAGATTAATGTTTATGCTTAAATTCCTAATAATGTCATACAAAAAGCATCCGACAGAGTGAATTATTCCATTAATGTCCAAAAATGTGCTGTACTTTAAGTAAAAGTAATTTATTTTGTAAAAGGCCAACAATCGTGCATGTGGTGGCCTGGTGGTTCTCGGTTTGAATCTCGATTAAGACATCTGTGTGGAGTAGTTCACTCAGTACAGTGTTCTCTCGATTATCGCAGGGGTACGTTTCGTGTCATTGTGTATGTGCACGTGCGTGTACGTGTGTACGAGACAGCAGTGAGTGACAGCCTGAACGCCAGATGAGCAATTTTTATTCAATAGGATTAGTAATGTTTGGTGGTGGTGTTACAGTATATTTTTTTGGTTAGGAAACTAACTTTGAGCAAGTTGTAAACAATAATTTTATCCGTAGACTAAATCATCTATACATTTCCCAAACTTCTTTTGTGACCTATACAATATACTTAAAGGCCTACTGAAATGAAATGTTTTTATTTAAACGGGGATAGCAGATGCATTCTATGTGTCATACTTGATCATTTCGCGATATTGCCATATTTTTGCTGAAAGGATTTAGTATAGAACAACGACGATAAAGTTCGCAACTTTTGGTCTCTGATTTTAAAAAAAGCCTTGCCCCTACCGGAAGTAGCGTGACGTAGTCAGTTGTTCGCCTCCTCATATTTTCCTATTGTTTTCAATGCAGCTAGAGCGATTCGGACCGAGAAAGCGACGATTACCCCATTAATTTGAGCGAGGATGAAAGATTTGTGGATGATGAACGTTAGAGTGACGGACTAGAATGCAGTGCAAGACATATCTTTTTTCGCTCTGACCGTAACTTAGGTACAAGCTGGCTCATTGGATTCCACACTCTCTCCTTTTTCTATTGTGGATCACGGATTTGTATTTTAAACCACCTCAGATACTATATCCTCTTGAAAATGAGAGTCGAGAACGCGAAATGGACATAAACAGTGACTTTTATCTCCACAACAATACATCGGCGAAGCTCTTTAGCTACTGAGCTAACGTGATAGCATCTGGCTCAAATGCAGATAGAAACAAAATAAATAAATCCCTGACTGGAAGGATAGACAGAAGATCAACAATACTATTAAACCATGTACATGTAACTACACGGTTAATAATTCTCAGCCTGGCAAAGCTTAACAATGCTGTTGCTAACGACGCCATTGAAGCTAACTTAGAAACCGGACCTCACAGAGCTATGATAAAAACATTAGCGCTCCACCTACGCCAGCCAGCCCTCATCTGCTCATCAACACCCGTGCTCACCTGCGTTCCAGCGATCGACGGCGCGACGAAGGACTTCACCCGTTCATCCGTGCGGTTGGCGGCTAGCGTCGGCTAGCGTCGGCTAGAGCGTCTGCTATCCAAGTAAGTCCTCCTGGTTGTGTTGCTACAGCCAGCCGCTAATACACCGATCCCACCTACAACTTTCTCCATTGTTCATTAAACAAATTGCAAAAGATTCACCAACGCAGATGTCCAGAATACTGTGGAATTATGAGATGAAAACAGAGCTATTTTGTATTGTTTTCAATGGGGTACCAATACTTCTGTTTCACTGGCTACGTCACGCGCATACGTCATCATCCAAAGACATTTTCAACCGGAAGTTTAGCGGGAAATTTAAAATTGCACTTTATAAGTTAACCCGGCCGTATTGGCATGTGTTGCAATGTTAAGATTTCATCATTGATATATAAACTATCAGACTGTGTGGTCGGTAGTAGTGGGTTTCAGTAGGCCTTTAAAGTGATATACTGAAATAATTTGCTGTTCCTTTCGATTTTAGTAAATTTACTAGATTTTTTGCATGATCCAAGATGGTGGCACATACACACAGAGCGGCTCGGCACTTTCCGTATTTTTGTAGTCTTTTGTCTTTTGGTAGTCTTTTGTTTGTTTTTTGTGTGTTATACGTTTTTTATCTGCCGTAAATGCTCACTTACAGTATAGTCGAGCTGAACTACTCTGCTCGGGCAAACAGTACTGGTCATACACTACTGAAACACCAAACTCGCTGGACATTCCAACAGAAAACAGAGAACCTTCTTCATTCCACCTCTCAGACGGCGCAGACAACGGCGTCAGAAGAGGGGCAAGAGAGGTGGCCTGCGGGTTAGGCTAAGAGCTAACCCGCATTGACCAGCACTACAGAGTCTCTTCTTGTCCAACTGCCGGTCACTCGTCAACAAGATCGATAAAATAAGCCTAAAGATATTCTCTGACAAGACCTGCAGGTATGTGACAGTATTTACGGAGACTTGGCTGGACAACACGTCCGTTGTGTCCTTGGGCAAGACACTTCACCCTTTGCCTCTGATGGCTGCTGGTTAGCGCCTTGCATGGCAGCTCCCGCTATCAGTGTGTGAATATGTGTGTGTGAATGGGTAAATGTGGAAATACTGTCAAAGCGCTTTGAGTACCTTGAAGGTAGAAAAGCGCTATACAAGTATAACCCATTTATCATTTATTTATAACAACGTTCCCGACAATGCTATCGGGCTAACTGACTGCGCTGTTTACCGGGCCGACAGGACTGCATGCTCGAAGAGAGGTGGGGGCATGTGTGTGTACATAAACAACAAGTGGTGTACAGCCGTAGACATAACTGGGACTCACTGCTCACCTGACCTGGAATACTTAGCAGTGAAATGCAGGCCATTTTACTTACACAGGGAGTTTTTAGTCGTCCACTTTATAGCTGTCTACATCCCACCACACGCCAACGCGAAGCTGGCCATGGAGGAGCTGTATAGCCTTGTGAACATCCAGGTGATTGTGGCAGGGGACTTTATACATGTTGAGCTCAAAACAGTGCTGCCCAAGCTCCACAAGCATATAGACTTCCCCACAAGAGGAAGAAATATTTTGGACCAGGTGTACACAAACATCAAGGGGGCTTACAAAGCTGCAGCAGCCCCGCACCTGGGTCTGTCAGACCACATCTCACTGCTAATGACATTATCTTATGGATTAGTAGGTGGCAGAAGCAGACCCACCACAAAGACTGTACAGGTATGGAGTGAGGAGGCCACTGCAGCTCTGCAGCATTGTTTTGAGGTCACGGACTGAGATGTGTTTGCTGAAGGAGCTGACCCGGAAGGCTACACGGCTGCTGTGCTGGACTCCAGTAACTTCTGCACGGACGCAGCAGTACCGACCAAAACCAGCTAGGTGTCCCCAAACCAGAAGCCTTGGTTTAAAGAACAGTACTACTTAAAGACAGGGACACCGCCTACAAGTCAGGAAACCAGATGAACTACAGCACAGCCCGAAAGAACCTGACAAAAGGAATCAAAGACGCCAAACACAATTACAGACAACCATAGAGGGGGGCACTTTGAGAACGACGACTTCCGCAGCATGTGGAGAGGAATCAGGTCCCTGATTGACTACAAGAGCAACACCACACAGGTCAGTCAGGATAGAGATTTCCCAGACACACTGAACCCCTTATTTTCTCGCTTTGAGAAACACCATGGAGGAGCTAAGCCTGCTGGGAGGAAGCAGCCAGAGGAGCCGACACTTACCCTCCAGCAGCACCAGGTGAGATCCACCCTGAGAAGGATCAATACCACAAAGGCAGCGGGACCGGATGGGGTGACGGGCTGCCTACTGAAGTCCTGCGCTGACCAGCTGGCAGGGGTGTTCACCAACATCTTTAACCTTTCCCTACAGCAAGCCCCAGTCTCCACCTGCCTCAAATCCACAACCACTATTCCTGTCCATCAAACCTGCTGTTACATCACTTAATGACTACTGCCCAATTGCCCTCACCCTTATCATAATAAAGTGCTTTGAGAGGAGTGTCTTAGCACACATCAAAGACAGCATCCCTGCAGACCTACAGTAGATGAACACTAGTTTGCTTACCGGGCAAACAGATCTACAGAAAAGTGCAGTGGGGACCCACTCTCCAAACTTGAACTCCCCACCACACTGTGTACATGGATTATGGACTTCATGGAAACCTGACATCTGATACCATAATCCTGAGCACAGGCACACCGCAGGGCTGTGTGCTCAGTCCAGCCCTCTTCACACACTTCACCCACGATTTTGCCCCAATCTACTTCTCCAACACCACAGTGAAATTTGCACACAACACTGTGGTAGGCCTCATTGCTGTCAACAATCAGACATGTTACAGGCAGGAGGTCCAACACCTGGAGGAATGATGCCCAGACAACGACCTGCTTCTTAATACTACTAAAACAAAAGAGGTCATCATAAACTTCAGGAGGACCAGCACAACCCCCACTCCACATCTTAGGTGAGAGGTGGAGCAGACAGACTGTCAGGTTCCTTGGCAGTCACATCTCCAAAGATGACATGGGTACTGAAAACCTCCAACTGGTGAAAAAGGCCCAGCAAAGGATGTTCTTCCTGAGGAAGCTAAAGAAGGCGAGTCTGGCTCCTCGACTGCTCAGACAATTTTACAGGACCACCGTGGAAACCATCCTCTGCTAGGGCGGTACGGTGTGGTACAGCAGATGCACAGCAGAGAAAAGAAGAAATCTGTCCTGGGTGGTGAAGGCGGCACAGAAGATTGTGGGAGCTGAGCTCCCAGACTTAATCACTGTGCATACACATCCACTCCACACACAGACATACACTTGTCCAATACCCATTGTCCTACCCATCCATCCATCCATCCATCCATTTTCTACCGCTTATCCCTTTTGGGGTTGACCATACCCCCTAATCCTAACCTCATTCTGTTATCTCATTCGCTGCCACCGTGTGCTGACACCAGTGCAAAACACCGCAATGTGCAATAACACAGTTTGTTACAACTGCTACATCAAACCGCTCCATCATGTCATTATTTATTATTGTATACTCCCTACGACACTGTATACTTTACATTCATTATCTAGTTTTACTTAGTCTATTTTTAATCGTTTATTGTACACTGTTTATTAGGGTTGGGTATCGAGTATCGAGTGGAACCGGGACTAACTTTCCGATTCTCCCGGAATCGTTCAAAAGTTTAAATTTCGATTCCTATTTTCGATACCCAGTCCGCCGACCGGAAAAAAATATATGTCCGCCGAACCGGAAGAAGAAGCCGCTGAACACAAACGAAGAAGCGCCCACCGCCGGAAGTGTTAGCATAGCCGAGCGAGTCAGTCAAGCTCAAGCATGGATAGCGGGCGTCGGCGGTCGAGAGTGTGGCTTTACTTTACAAAAAAAAATGAAATAACCGCGAAATAACAGAGCTCCATGTCCATCAAGAAACGAGCGGAGAGAGAGCTGCAGATGTACCAGGACGTTCCACCGATACTTATGTCTGACGACCCTGCTGCATGGTGATGGTCCGGTGGAACCAACAAAAGACTTATCCTTTGCTGTCAGATCGCGCTTTCTCCTATTTATGCGTTCAAGCTTCTTCCACACCCAGCGAACGTGTATTTTCCACAGCAGGAGACACTATCTGTCCAGAACGCTCACGCATCCTGCCTGAGAAGGCGGATATGGTCATTTTCCTAAACAAGAACTGTCTCTGATTTTATACTGTACCTGCTGCTAATCTGGACTGGGATTTGCAAGTTGTTTCTTATTGTTTATTTGCTTTTCTGCACCAGGTTAGCCCATCAGTGGGAGCACGGTAACATTTTTAAGTACCTGCAGCATCATACACTTGTGTGTGTAAAGGTGTTTTCATGAGGTTTCCTGCAGCATCATACACTTATGTGTAAATGTGTTTTCATGAGGTTTCCTGCAGCATAATACACTTATGTGTAAATGTGTTTTCATGAGGTTTCCTGCAGCATCATACACTTATGTGTAAATGTGTTTTCATGAGGTTTTCAAAAATAAAGCTCTCTTGAGGAAAGTGTACCCCTGGGAAAATGTATTCATAATTTATAATATTTATATTCAAGTTCATAGATTTGATATTTATATTCTAGTTGAAAACAGCCCTGTGAGGAATTTATAGTAAAGTTCATTAAAAGTTAATAGAATTAAAATTGATGGAGAATGTCAGACTATTTCATTCAGAAAGACTGTAGGTTAGCTAGCTCATTTAAAATATCCTAAACTTTTTTTTGACCCTGCCTCTTAAAAGAATCGGAATCGAGAATAGTCAGGAATCGGAATCGAAACAAAGAATCGGAATCGGAATTGTTCGAATTCAAACGATACCCAACCCTACTGTTTATATTGTATTGTACTGTTTTAAGCTTTGTCTCGCTTGTCTTTTTAAGTGCCACCAAAATTTCGTTGTCGGAATACAATGACAAAAATAAAATCTTTGAATCTTTTGAATCTTTTTTTTTTTTAATACTGAAACACCTTTCTAACTTCCGTTTACTTCAACTTCAATGAACATTTTATGAAACATTTAACCGCAGTCAGGAGGTAGAGGCATTCATTTATTTAGCTTGAAGTGCCTCGATGAAGAATGTCACAAGATCAGTGTGATACAAGGTGCTATTATTCACAAAATAAATTCACTGATATTTTATTTCTTGGAAAAAATATATTACTAAGAGACAGATTACACTACCACTCCTAACACAAGCTCCTAATATTTTGGAACACTTTCTAAGCTTTGATTTACAACAAAGAAATAGTGAAGTCAGAACAATATTTGTGCTGTATGCTTCCTAAAAGGACAAACCGTATTTGCTGTCAAAACAACAGGGAAACAAATGTTTGAAAATACTTGATTTGCTCATCAAACAAGCTCTTTGGGAAATCAAATTGGTGAGAACTGCTGCACATTAAGTCCCACTAAACACAATGCAGAAAACTTCATTTATCAGAGTCAACATGAGATGTTTTTTTTAAACACAATCAATGTATAACAAGCAAATGTTTAGTCAACAAAAGATGACTAGAGATAAAACCAGCTTCTTCAACATTTCATTTACTCCAATGCTTAGCTATCAGAACAACAGAAGTGATTTCTAAATAATTTAATTTAGGATGATGGGCTATACTGTATGTTCTCATTTCAGTGTGGGTATAAAGCAAATTAGATGTCCACCGAGACACCTAAACAAAAGTAAACATAAATGTTCAATGGATTAGAAGCTAATCGCTGATGTCAGAATTGAAGGTTGAGCTTCGTGCTGGCATTATAACTACCGTAATTTCCGGACTATAAGCCGCACCTGACTATAAGCCGCACCAGCTAAATTTAGGGGAAAATACAGATTGCTCCATATATAAGCCGCACCCGACTATAAGCCGCAGGGTTTTGATGTGTAATTACCGTAGTATAAAGGGGTTCCTGCTACCACGGAGGGGATTGTCGGGACAGAGATGACTGTTTGGGAACGCAAAGCGTCCCATTTATTAACAATAAATCTTTCAATCATTCAATCAATCTTTCACATCTTTGACATGGCGAACAGCATTCGTGCAGAGTACAAATAATACAACGGTGCAAAGTAATACAAAGTGCTTGCCTGTATGTTATCAAAATAACCAGCCTACCGGTATATGAAAAGTCAGTCTTTAATCATTGTGTCATCGTCTTCCTGCTGCGTACTAAAACCACCGAAATCCTCTTCGTCGGTGTCGGAGAAGAACAGGCCGTAAATAAGCCGCACCCTTGTATAAGCCGCAGGGACCAGAACGAGGGGAAAAAGTAGCGGCTTATAGTCCGGAAATTACGGTATATATTGTACTAAAACATAAAAATGTATATTAGACAATATAACTATCCATTGTTTATTTAAAGTAACTGCAGCATCAGACTGCTTTGCGATAGCATTTTTATGCCACTACAGCGAGATTAACGTCAACAATAAAGCAGTCTGCTACTATCAGAGACGGAAATCGACCGAAAAAAGGTAATCTACAGAACACGCCCCTAACGATGACTCACGACTTGAACATTACTAATGTTTTCTATCAATTAAGTCACGGCATGAATAAAAGTACAGAGTTGGTGCTAAAATGTGACAAAATACTAACATTGAGTCAAATAAACAAAGTGATGAAAAGAAAAACACACCAAAGAAGCCTGACAGAGTTGTTGTCCAAAGGGCACTGTCTATAACAAGCAAACTGCAAATGTAATTATAAGAAAAAATACTATATTGTGATAATCTATTGATATTGGGATACACAGTAATAGTACCTATTTTCGAAAATATATTTTTCTCCATGTCGCACAGCACTAGTTGAGCTCACTGCTTACATTGGCAACAATAGTTTACTGTGTATATTCAGCTAATACAAGCTACAAAAACACAGATACTTTAGAAATTTTGATTTGTAATAGCCTACATATAAAAGTGATTTCCAAAGCTGTGGAAATCTGCTTAGAACTTGTAAGGTGGCAGTTCAATTAGGATTGTACGGTACACCGGTACTGTACTAATAAAATACTGTGGTACTTATGAATTAAAAAAGGTACTGTGCTGCCTTTGAAAAATACCCGTACTCTTTTTTTTTTCATCGACATGATTATGGTGACATTGCTGGTAATATGAGCAGTCAACACACACATAGACCACGAGCAAGCAGAAACAGTGTGAAGACAGAAGAGGGAGAATGGGCATATTTTGTCTTGAAAATTAACAATAAAGGTGAAGCTGTAAAAACACGGAAGCGCCACTCTGCAAACAGTGCTTTAAAACATAGCTAGCTAGCTCCTAACATCTCTCTGCAGTGTTTTAGCTATTTCTAAATCACTAATCCTTGCCACCATGGCGGCAAATGAACTATGGTTCGTACAAGTATCATCCTAAGAGACGAGGAATAGCTAAACCTACTTCACTACACAGTTTAGGACGGTATCGGCAACTTTTGGCTCTAAAGCCGTGTGTGGCTCTTTAGCGCTGTCCTAATGGCTCCCTGATGCTTTTCCAAAAATACATGAAAATGAAAAAAAATGAGGAAAAAAATCTATATTTTTAGGTTTTAATATGTTTTCTGTACGAGGACAAACATGACACAAACCTTCGTAATTGTTAGAAATCTCACTGTTTATACTAAACATGCTTCACTGATGAGTGTTTGGCAAGCGCCGTTTTGTCCGACTAATTTTGGCGGTCCTTGAACTCACCGTACTTTGTTTACATGTACAACTTTCTCCGACGCTGCCACAGAAAAATGTGTTTCATGAGACTCCTTCTTTGTCTCATTTTGTCTACCAAACTTTTTATGCTGTGCGTGAATGCACAAAAGTGAGCTTTGTTGATGTTATTAACTTGTTGGAGTGCTAATCAAGTAAATTTGGTCACTGCAAGATTGCAAGCTAATCGATGCTAACAAACTATTTAGGTTAGCTGTGCGTACAAATTGCATTATTATGCCTCGTTTGTATGTATATTTGAGCTCATTTAATTTATTTTTACTCTGTGTATTTAATTTATATTTGCATGTCTAATGACAGATTATCTGTATGTAATATATTCTGCATTTCTGATAGTTGTTGGTGTGCCGTTATAGACCACAGCAAACGTTACCCATCTTGCAAAGATTGTAATAAATCCATTAGAAGAAGACAGCCTGCAGTTTCCTTTAACTTGGACACACACATCTATACCTTTGGCCATACATACATATCAACGAAGATTAGCATCAGCCTGCAACACAGTAATTTTAGTAGTTGGCTATTATAGCATCATGCGTTGCCTTCATTTCAACACTTATATAAGGCTTTAAATTTTTTGCGGCTCGAGACAGGCTCTTTCAACATTTTGGGTTGCCGACCCCTGCCTTAGGAGGATGCAATAGCTAACCACCAACAGCAAGCTAGAGCTCCTGAGTGTAAACAAATGGGTGGATCTATACAGATATTGACTATAATGACACTAAATACAAGAGCATATATAGTCGATACTACAATGATTACATCGATATTTTTTATTATTACAAAATATTTTGTCATTTTTGTTATTATTTATAAACTCAGGATATATGTCCTTAAACACTGAAATACTTTAACTATGACCCTGTAAATACTAAGTATTGGATCGATACCCAAATTTGTGGTATCACCCAAAACTAAAGTAGCCAAACAACAGAAGAATAGGTGCTTATTACATTTTAGCAGAAGTGCAGATAAAACATGTTAAAAAAGAAAGTAACCAGATATTAAGAGTAAATGAGTAGTAGATTAGTAATACATCTATCCATCCTCAGCAGCAAAATTAGGAGCCTTTGTAACCCGTTTGCTTACTTACCATTAAAAGGGTTGTCTAGTATGTTCACTGTTATTTGATGCCAAAATTGTTATTTGATTGCAATGAGAAATGTATGATTAATCTATCATAATAATAGCCAATTACATTTTTGGGGTCCTCTTTATGTCGAAAAGTATCGAAATACATTTTGGTACTGGTACCAACATATTGGTATCCGGACAACCCTAAGTGCAATAAGTCCTAAAACTAGCAAGATAAATCAGTGTATGACCAAATTACTGAATAGAGCCATTTTACACTGCCACTTTTTATCCAGAAAACTGACACTAAATATGTTGAAAACAAATGTTGATGTCGGACAGTGTCACACCAGACTATCAGTATCTAAACAATCTGACTGCAGGATCCAGTGTCTCTGTGTAAATGTGCACACAGATAACACAATATTCTATGTTGCTAGTTTGTATGTAAAAAGCAAAATCAAATAAATGTTGGCTCTGATGTAGCAAATGTGTAGGACCGCTGTATAAAAAAGGCTTGGGTAAGCATGATAGAACTCTCTGCAACATGACGAACTCACCAAAAATGCTTCACTCCATTGCATTAACCAATATGTTTTACCTGAGGAAAAAAACACATCTAATACAGACAATTAACTGCTGTAAGTAACTGGTAGTAGACATCTCCTGCTTACATTGTCAAGAACTGACCCTCTAACATTGCCCAGAGTTTTTACAACAACCTGAAGACAGATTGTTATTTCAATTTGCTAAAAGAAAAATGTTTACAAAATGTGAGACACATTTGTAGGATTGGGCAACACTCTCTGTCCACTGCTGTGCTCATTTAGCAAATTGCTTTAAGACTTTTGCCAAGACTTACAAAATACTGTAACTCAACTAATTACAGCCCATGATTAGTCAAGAAACCGCTGGATATGCTTCCTCTCTGCAGCCAGTGTATGGAAAAGGTCTAAGCCAAGGAAAACACACTACATCTGGTGTTAGAAAGAACACTTCACACTTGCCTCAAATGGTTCATATTGAAGGAGGTGTCTTGCGTAACTGAAAACACAGAAAACTCATCCTGTCACTGACCAATAAAGGCACACATGCATGTGACAGGAGGTCCACCCTCGGAAGTCAAGTCAAATACTGTTCCTTTGAAAAAGTCGCCAGGAACTCCACATGCACATGCCCTGCAGCATAGAGCAATCCTAATGTGGAGAGACTTTTTCACTCTGCGGGCTGACTAACATGTCATCCATGTGGCAGAGAATGTATCACAGTTCATTCAGAGGTTTAGCTACTTGATACTGTGTCGTGTTAGAATGAACAAATATGTTCGTCCAACAACGACGACGATGCAAAAACTATCTTCACTTAACTGATGTTCCACTGTTGTTGTTTATAAGTAGGACTTCAACAATTCATCGATTAAATTGATTTTAAAAAAGCTTTGATTTATAGCCTGTTGATTCAATCAATTGTTTATTAAACTAACTAAAAACTGATAAGACCCAGACCGCTTGGAGAGTCCGGAACTTTAAATAGGCGGACACAGTTTCCGCATGGCCGCTGCAATAGAGTGCATGTCACAGCGGTGGTGTGTGGGGGGTTGTGATCGGTGTGGCATTGAACAGCAGAATTGTTTTATTTTCATTAATGCATGTATGATAAAAGTGCACTTTCAATGTTGATGATGTGCATTCATTGGAGAAACATTGAAGGTTATGGCAAGCAGAACGATTTTCCTTAAAAACACGTATTGAGGCTATAAAGTATGTTTTATCCGATTACTCGATTAATGGAACAAACCAATCGATAGATTACTTGATTGCTAAAATAATTACAGCACTCATAAGTCATAAGTTCTAAACTAAAAACACATTTCTTAGACAAAAACTGCCACCCAATGTCTGTACACATATTATTAAGGATGGGTAGGTACATTTCAAATTTGAACTGATAAGGTACCAATTCCTGGTACTCAACAGTACCAATTTTCGGTGCAAAAGTTAATTTGTTTGATTTTTTTTTGATTTTTTTTTAAAATAAATACCAATGAGCTGATAACAATTGTGCTGTCCGGGTGTGCAAGTATGCATTCATTTCAGTTATTCCTCGATGTGTTGCCGTAGTCAGGAAGTAGTCTTTGCCATAAGGTTGAATGTGCCAGTCTTGTCTTTTGTTGAGCCGTACATCGTGTTTGCCTGTAAGTATTGTACTTATTACACACTAGCTGTTTGATTGTAATGTGCATCTTAGTAGTTTTGATGACCAAATTTGGAAGTGTTAGCGTTGCCATTTAAAATCGATAATGCTATTCAGTAAGTAGCATGTATATGGCATATTCAATGTAAATTAGCATTGAGCTTGTGCATTTTGAAAAGTGGGGCCTTACTTTTGAGCGCTTTCTATCAGGCTTGCTTGTTTTGTTGCCATGGAAAATTGCAACATGACAGAGGGACTTCGCTATGAATACGGCTGTTTGCCCACCAAGTGCTTGAGCTAGTGCAGCGTCTGCAACCAGAAGTGATGTCACATGTACCAAAGGTATTGAAATACGGTAATGTACGGTGTCAACAGAATTTGATCGGTACTTATAAAAGTACCGAATTGTGTACCCATCCCTACATTCTAAACATGTCTGTACATTTTATACTTCCTGGGACACAACACTCATTCAAGACATAGTTTAATAATCTGGGGATTCTAACTCAAATATATTGCTGTTAACTATTACATGGCGACAGATTTGAACAAAAATCCCGTTTCTCATAATAATGCTCTAAGGCAGGGGTCGGGAACCTTTTTGGCTGAGAGAGCCATGAAAGCCAAATATTTTAAAATGTATTTCCGTGAGAGCCATATCATATTTTTTAACACTGAATACAACTAAATGCGGGCAGCACGGTGGAAGAGGGGTTAGTGCATCTGCCTCACAATACGAAGGTCCAGGGTTCGATCCTGTGCTCGAGATTTTTCTGTGTGGAGTTTGCATGTTCTTCCCGTGACTGCGTGGGTTCCCTCCGGGTACTCCGGCTTCCTCCCACCCCCAAAGACATGCACCTGGGGATAGGTTAATTGGCAACACTAAATTGGCCCTAGTGTGTGAATGTTGTCTGTCTGTGTTGGACCTGTGATGAGGTGGCGACTTGTCCAGGGTGTACCCCGCCTACCGCCCGACTGCAGCTGAGATAGGTTCCAGCGACCCCCCGCGACCCCAGAAAGGGACTAGCGGTAGGAAATAGATGGACAACTAAATGCGTGCATTTTTTAAGTAAGACCAACATTTTTAGAGTATAATAGGTCTCTAATTCTTTTTAACATTGTTATTTCTTGAACAGGTGCGGTAGAAAACGGGTGGATGGATTAAAATGCATGAGAATGTTTTATATTTTGAACGTTATTTTTAACATTGTGATTACCAGCGAAATTATTCATTACTTATCGTGTTAAGCAATGTCAGCTAAGATTTATCTGAGAGCCAGATGCAGTCATCAAAAGAGCCACATCTGGCTCTAGAGCCATAGTTCCCCTACCCCTGCTCTAAGGCCTTCCAAAGACAACCCTACCTTTTTTTAACGCATAGCATTTGATTATTTGAATCAAGTGAAACAGTATGCTTCTGTAGTAATCTTCCTCAGTAAGTGCCAAGGCAATGAAGTGGAGCGGTAATAAATTGACGGTGAGATCACGGTTTGGTTAGTAGCCACTGTATCCTCAATGAGAGCCAGGTGGGTTTTCGATGAAAGTCCACTATGATGTGTACTTAAAATATTTTAATAAAAAGCTGAGAAGTGATTTCAGCATTTCATAAATATTGGTACATCAAATCCCATGGCTTTAGTGTGTATAGTTTTTCTGTGTGTGTGATTGCATGTCAACATTAGTATCGCGCGTGCTAACGGTGTCCAGAGAGCAGGCAGAGAAGAGGAAGCCTGAGTCACAGGATCTTAAAGCTTCTCAGGAAGAGAGCAGAGTGATCTAAGACATGCTTGGCTCGGCCCCCGCACACCACTGATGAGTTATAGCTCTGCCGCGATCTTCTGCCAGCACCTTCGCCTAAGAAATATAGTGCAGTACATACTACATCTCCCGCTCACACGGGGCAAAAAAACAGGTGAGCCAGTGGGGAATTCATGTGAGGATGAGATTAATGGAGGTTATAAGGCAATGGCAGGATGTAGCAACATGTTGTTGCAGGTTCTTTTTTTGCAGAGAAGGAGTTATGGATTAGCTAGTGTCCATATGTTTTCAATTTAAATCCCTGCCAGTGTTTATTTTATAAGTTTATTTTTTCAAAGAAGAGATTAGTCCAAGACAAATTCCAAAGCTTAAGGTGTCACCTTTTGTAAGAACTAAACAGACACCAAAACGCAGTATCTGTAAATGTCTTTAACAGACACAGAAGAATAATAGCAAGTGCAGTAGAGGGAGAAGTTATGTGAACATCGGCTGTACAGACTGCTGCTTCGCTGACCACAGCAGATTGGAGAGCAGGAGCAAAGAGAATATGGAAACAGGGAGGTGCTCCAAGGGGAACGGACGACAAGTAGAGCAGTAGAAAAAGACGACGGGACAATCTGAATGTAACTGATAACTTTTTTCGGGGTTACTTTACTTTGGACTGTTTGTGGCCCGCAGTGCCACATTTAGTAGTAGACACCAACCAATTTCAATCAAATGCACAATCTCCATAACACACTAGGTTTGACATGTCGTATTCTTGTTGTTTCAACATCTAATTGCACTTCCGCCGCCACTTTCTTATCAGTTTGACAGAACACGCACTTTGCTGAAAGACAGGAAAGGCAAACCGTGCCCTGAAAACCACAAAGAATAAGACACTGTGCAACCTGATGCTGCTACAATGATCAATAATGTCAACCTGGTGAAAAATCCTAAATTATTTAGAGGTAAGCTTTTCAAAAATTTACCAAGTAAGAGTTGCAGTGTCTTTATCCCTTGATGTCTGTTATGCCTAAAGACCTCAGTATATTGAAGTTGTCAGCTGGTCCAATCCAAGGAGAGAAAAGGTTCTTAATAAATGTAACACGGAATGTAATGTGGTATTTTTAAGTAGTATGTTCAAATCTTCAGTCATAGATATATTAATGGGGATTATAGAGTCAGTTGTCAGTGCTTTATGCAGGATTAGCACAGGTACAGTCGTGGTCAAAAGTTGTAAAGAACATAATGTCATGGCTGTCTTGAGTTTCCAATAATTTCTACAACTCTTATTTTTTTGTGAAAGAGTGATTGGAGCACATACTTGTTTGTCACAAAAAACATTCATGAAGTTTGGTTCTTTTGTGAATTTATTATGTGTCTACTGAAAATGTGACCAAATTTGTTGGGTCAAAAATATACATACAGCAATGTTAATATGTGGTTACATGTTCCTTGGCAAGTTTCACTGCAATAAGGCGCTTTTGATAGCCAACCACAAGTTTCTGGTTGAATTTTTGACCACTCCCCTTGACAAAATTGGTGCAGTTCAGCTAAATGTGTTGGTTTTCTGACATGGACTTGTTTCTTCAGCATTGTCCACACATTTAAGTCAGGACTTTGGGAAGGCCATTCTCAAACCTTAATTCTAGCCTGATTTAGCCATTCCTTTACCACTTTTGACGTGTGTTTGGGGTCATTGTCCTGTTGGAACACCCTACTGCACCCAAGACCCAACCTCCAGGCTGATGATTTTAGGTTGTCCTGAAGAATTTGGAGGTAATGCTTTTTTTTCATTGTCCCATTTACTCCAGTAAAGCACCAGTTTCATTGGCAGCAAAACAGGCCCAGAGCATAATACTACCACCACCATGCTTGACGGTAGGGTGGTGTTCCTGGAATTAAAGGCCTCACCTTTTCTCCTCCAAACATATTGCTGGGTATTGTGGCCAAACATCTCAATTTTTGTTTCATCTGTCCATGGATCTTTCCTCCAGAAGGTCTTATCTTTGTCCATGTGATGTCAGATGAAACACAAATTGAGTTGTTTGGCCACGATACCCAGCAATATATTTGGAGGAGAAAAGGTGAGGCCTTTAATCCCAGGAACACCAATCCTACCGTCAAGCATGGTGGTGGTAGTATTATGTTCTGGGCCTGTTTTGGTGCCAATGGAACTAGTGCTTTACAGAGAGTAAATTTGACAATGAAAAAGGAGGATTACCTCCAAATTTTTCAGGACAACCTAAAATCATCAGCCCGGAGGTTGGGTCTTGGGCACAGTTGGGTGTTCCAACAGGACAATGACCCCAAACAAACGTCAAACGTGGTAAAGGATTGGTTAAATCAGGCTAAAATTAAGGTTTTAGAATGGCCTTCCCAAAGTCCTTACTTAAAAGTGTGGACAATGCTGAAGAAACAAGTCCATGTCAGAAAACCAACACATTTAGCTGAACTGCACCAATTTTGTCAAGAGGAGTGGTCAACCAGAAGCTTGCCAGAAGCTTGTGGATGGCTACCAAAAGCACCTTATTGCAGTGAAACTTGCCAAGGGACATGTAACCAAATATTAACATTCCTGTATGTATACTTTTGACCCAGCAGATTTGGTCACATTTTCAGTAGACCCATAATAAATTCATAAAAGAACCAAACTTAATGAATGTGCTCCAATCACTCTATCACAAAAAAAATAAGAGTTGTAGAAATTATTGGAAACTCAAGACAGTCATGACATTATGTTCTTTAAAAGTGCATGTAAACGTTTGACCACGACTGTAATAATATGCACAAGGACAAAGTTGCATGAACTTGATCAACAAATGGTTAAACAAATGCTCACCGATTCAACATAATCACAATCAGAGTCCATCCAGGCAGTATTAACAAGAGATTGGATTGATGTGGGAAAATCTCTCATCACTGGCTTGAGTAATGTAAAGGGCATTCCCAAAGCAAAGCAGCACTTGTTAGCAGCCCTCTAGTAATGGTTTGGCACTGAATGAATTGCAGGTTATCAGCTCCTTTGTGCCCCATGCAAGGCCTGCCATTGGGCTTGTTCCAGCCTTCCCTGTCCTGTTCCCCTGGAGAGGACCACCCTTCTCCACTCTGTCATTCCCTGACTCTTGTGGCTAAGCCTTCTGTTCTGCCATGCCACTTTATATTTAAAGGAGAATGAGGCAGCAGAAATGTGCACTGCAGATGGTAGAAATTACTTAGCTCACTTAACTTCAGAGATGTTTCTCCCTTTTTCCCCCTTCTCTCCCTTTTCCACAAATTACTCCAAGACCGTGGAAATTGATAGATTCCTTGTGCAAGAACGCCTTTGAGTAACACATGGAAAACTTTTGTTTCTTCAACAGTCCCAATTGTGATATCAAGTCAGGCAAGTTCATTGCTTTGGAATACCTCAGTGTAAAGAACACTGACAGTTGTCTCAGTTGGTCTGACACAACAACAACAACGTGTCTCCACAACCAATACCAACACCGCATATATTGACTCAAGACTGACCTGTTTTAGCCTGAGAGGGAGCTGAATGTGCTTTCCAGGAAAAGTGTGGTCCCATGTATATCACACATGGAGCCCTGTGTCGAAAGGCGTGTTGAGGGTGTTGATTTATTTTCCATCTGTTTCTGTTAGTTTTGGTCAATGTAAACTACAACCAAGTTCCTATTTGATTGTCCATCAAATCATTGTAAAACCAACCGAGGGTCAAATAGCAAAGCAAAAAACAAAGCGTAAATGTAAAAATGTATTAAAAACTTTTTTAGAAAGCAGGATTTCTTGCAGAGCTGAGGTGAGGAGCAATCCTGAGCCATCTTAAAAATACTCAACTATTTTACTGTAAATTCATGAACGTAAAGTACTTCTTCCGGGGAAAAGTCATTTGTCACTGTAATTACGGAGACAGCTATAAAGTCTTCAACCGATGACTTGGAGTTATATGTCTGACAAAACCGATGGGTAAACATTTGGGAGATACATCTAAATGAAGTCGTTATGAAACTAAACTTGAACAGAAAGGTTTAGTTTGGTCTTCAGTTACCTGTTCCAAAGTTTTCTGCCCTACTAAAAAGCCCTTTTAAGTAGCAAAAATTGCCAATTCACACTTTAAATTGAACTTTTACATCAACATTCATCACAAGGTAGCTTTACAGCTTTACTAAAAAGTAAATTTTCTGTTTGTAATGCTTGTCAATCTTTGTTGGCCCTGCAATGAGGGGGCGACTTGTCAAGGGTGTACTCTGGCTTTCTGCCCGAATGCAGCTGGGATAGGCCCGAGCCACCACGCGACCTTGTAAGGGACAAGCGGTAGAAAATGGATGGTTGGATAGATGATAATGAATGCAAACACATTAAACAAATATATTTTGGGGGTGGAATAAGGTCAGTGTCTTGATTGTTTTTTTGACTCTACTATGTTCATGAGTAGGGATGATGTTCGTTAAGAAATTATCGATGTCGATGCCATTATCGAATCCTCTTATCGAACCGATTCCTTATCGAATCTCTTATCAAATCCAGATAGGTTGTTGTATGTGCACCTTGTGTGTGCACTGAGTTCCAAAAGCCGTAGATGTTATGTGACTGGACCGGCACGCTGTTTATATGGAGAAAAGGCGGACGTGACTGAGGACAGCATGCGGACGTTAAAGGGTGAAGGTTTCAGGTGAGAGAGGACGCTAAAGGCACGCCCCCAGTGAGCATATAGTGCCGCTATGTGCATTGTAAATAAAAAAAATTGCCGACAAACACATCACCAACATGGACGAGGTGCCGCTCACTTTCGACATCCCGGTGAAGCACACTGTGGAGAAGAAGGGGACCAGCGCGGTAGCGAATCGATACGCACAACGGGGCGAGAGAAGTCGGCTTTTACTGTTGTGCTAGCTTGCTATGCTAATGGGCAGAAACTGCCACCTATGGTGATTTTCAAGGGGAAGACGCTGCCGAAAGAAAAGTTTCAACCTGGAGTCATCATTAAGGCATGACGAAGGAACTCCAACCGCTGGACATGGGTGTAAACAGGACGTTCAAAGTGAAGTTGTGAGCGTCATGGGAGCGATGGATGACAGACGAACACAGCTTCACGAAAACTGGGAGGCAAGTTACGCCACAATTTGTGAATGGATCGTGGATGTTTGAGCTAACGTGTCTGCTTGCACTGTTGTTCGAGTTTTCGCAAAAGCCGGCATCTTTTCCGAGAAACCCCACGGCAATGAGACTGACTTTGAAAATGACGAGAGGGAATCTGGCGTGTTTGATGGAGAACTTGCCCAGCAGTTCATTTCGGACACAGAAGGTGAGGAGTTTAATGGATTTGTGGATGAGGATTGATCAAAAAGTAATGAGTACATTGATAAATACTTCAATAAAGTACAAGCGAACTCAGCTTTGCTCCTGCTGCCTTTTTAAAACAGCGTCCATGCATGCTAGCATATGTTTTAAGCTAGCGTATGTTTTAAGCTAGCGTATGTTTAACCATGCCTGCGGCCAAAAATATGCTGCGCCTTATTTATGCATTAAATACAGAAATAGCCCCCTTAACTGACACGACGCCTTTTAATACGGTGCGCCCTATGGTCGCGAAAATACGGTATAGTGGCTTCGATAACGGGAACCGGTTCTCAAAAAGGGATTCGAATCCATGGAATCGGTTCTTTTCTTATCAAAGCATCGGGAGAACCGGTTTTCGAACATCATCCCTTAATCCATATTAAACAGACACATTCTTATATATATGTGTGTAGCCTTTTAACACAGTGAATTCCCCAACTGGGAGGAACATTTCTTCTTCTTTCTTGATGTATCAATATTGTCAGAAGATCCATGGTATATAGTGCATAATCATACCATTGGGCATTTCAAAATAATCCCTTGCAACATTACATGACCTAATGTGTCTGTCAAAGCTAACCAGCCAGCAAACAGCAAGTCATTCTCAAGAAGTCGTGAACTTTTGTCCCACCACCGCTCCCTTGGTTGATTCTCTAGAGGACTTAGGCGACACCAGACAGGAAATGCTCAACAAGTGGAAGCTATGAATGTTTATCACCGTACATTCATCGAGCCTAAATGCTTGACAGAGGAGTCAGCGCTTGACAAATTAAACAAGGCTGCTTTAACATGCAATTACATACTGTATAGCAATGGGCGGTGCTACCATTGAGAGTTAAATCTGGGCTGGATCTGTTGGGGAGAGAGTCTTTTATGCTTTCTCACAAACCTCAAAGACGCTCAAGTATATCCAAGTTTATTGAGCTGGTTCCAAAAAAGTTTTAACTTCCAACAAAACAACAACAGACTGTGAAAAGGCTTCAAAGACCAATTAAGAATCAGACAAGTACATACATTCACAGGTAAAAAGGTTCATTGCTAGTGGGGGATGCAATGATCTTTGGCTATTTTAAAATACACACCGGGTTGTACCACTTTGTAAAAAGGATGGCAACATTTTTTTTCTAATCAAAAGTGAATGTTTGAAAATGACTGTTTTAGTAAGGTCCTTTATTTATGAGGTTACTGTAGTTGCTGTTCTAACCTCATAAGAATACGGTTAACCTAGAGTTCCTCCTACCCATCAGGATTAAATTGCCCACTGGCAAATTACGGCCCGTGGGCCACATCCAGCCTGTTGGTCTTTTTAATCCAGCCCGCTAAATATTAGAACAAAATTAAGCAAAGATCTGTTTTGAGAATTGCTACAACAAAACTGATACTAGACTTCGACGTATTGGTGAAAAACAGTGATCAACAACACTGCTCCCACTGAAAGAGAATGTAAGTATTAACCCTGTATTACCATTTTTGGGTTTCTTTAAGTTCCTGATATGATATTGTTGAAAATAGATGTAAAGCTCATGTGTGGGAAGTCTACTCTACTCTCAACAGATATGATATGCTTTGAAATGCATCATGTGCTTGCCTGGCCCGTCTTGTCAAATTTCAAAAGCCAATGTGGCCCCTGAGCCAAAAAGTTTGCCCACCTCTGCACTAAATGCAATGTATGAAGCTTAACTGTTAAAACATGTACAATCAGCAGAAGAAAGAGCAACAGAAAATATTTTAGGTGGATGTTTGCCAAGTCATGCATAGGAGTAGAGGGAATTAATGGTACACAATCCATACAAAGCACAGCCTGTATAACCCCAATCCGAGAGACCAATTGGAAAAGTAAAGGTTCTGAAAAAATCTATCAACATCGAAGCTGTGGCACAGTATATTCAGTAAATGCGGGAAGATTGAGAAAGTGCATTTATCAAAGTGGATCAACTACATCCTAAGAGGTTATATCCTCAGCTTGAGGGAGACATTTTATCACAACAAACTGTCTCTAGTTTGTCATGCAGTGCTGCTAAAAACCCTCAATGCTGAGATTTATTAGCTATAATAAGTGTAACAGTTGTTATAGTTTATAGTAAACTGCTCCTGGTAGTGTCAAAACAAAATACTGTATACATGACCATGGGAAACTCAAATGTTTTGTTGCAAACAGTCAAAAGGGTCGTAAAAAAACCACCATGGAAAAAAAATACTACAAAAGACTTACATTTGGAGCTTGTAAGCTGATATCATTATGAATGAGCTAGTTCAACCTTTCCCAGTTAAACGGACAAAAAAAATCAGCTCTAAAATGTATTGCCAATTCCTGGAAAATACATTAATCAAGCAGAGGTGCATAAAGAATACTGCAGCATTCAGCAAGGCCATGATCTTTATGTAGGTCAACGCGACAGGTACTCTGTCTTCCTCCCACATCCCAAAAGCATGCATGTTAGGTTAATTCTAGACTCTTAATTGTTCGTTGGTATGAATGTTAGTGAGTGGTTGTTTGCCTTATATGAGTCCTGTGATTGACAACCAGTCCAGGGTGTACACCATCTCTCGCATGTAGTCAGTTGGGATAGGCTGTGACTTACTCACAACCCTAGTTGTGCATGAACTGTATAAGTGCACTGAAAATTATTCAACACCCATTGTATATATTTTTTGTCAAATGTACAAATTATGAAAAAATGGTCAGTTTAAACAAAGAGCTCTGTTTTCAAAATTAGTTGTGTTGAGCTATTTCAGTTCCTCTTCTTTGGTTTCTTAATTGCGTTATTGTTTAAAACTTTGGAAATAGATACAACTCTCAATGAGGATTGAATGAGTACTAAAACTGGTGACACAGCAATTCAAGCAAAATGAATGTACACATGTTGAGATAACAATCCATGTTTCTTGCATGACTGAGTAATGAGTTATTTGGCAAAAATCGGGGAGTTTTTCCTCAAGAGGAGGAAACTGCAGCACGAAGGGACGGGAGGGGTATGTGGATGGGTAATATTCCAACATTACATCTCAAACGCTTTTCTGCTGACAGACACTGGAGATTCCGCTGACTGGTGGGATCCGGCGAGAGCCTAAGCGATGGTCAGTGATCCTCAGGTGAAAATGTTGGCACGGTTCAGCCAAATTTGAGAGAAAAGGTTCACCATTGCCATGCATTTCTGCAAGGCAAGGCTGGAGTGAAACACAAACGGCCTACAGTCATAATTTCCACAGATATCAAAGCCATATGGCTGTTTTTTTATGTAGCAGCTGGTATGATGCACTGTATTTAGCATGGTTTAATAGAAGAAATGCACAACAATGTGGTTGGATGTTTTGGACATGTTCTGTTGTCCATGTAATTATAATGTTACAGTTACAAAAATGTTAGGGACCACTGATTTAGAAGACAACATTTCAGGTCAGAGGTCACAGATGATGGACAGTCTAAAAGAGTGACTGCATGTAGTATATGCATAACTGAGCATTTAAAGATACTATTCAATCTAAATTTAATTAATGAATATCATGTAGTTCTTTACAAATGTATTTGACGGGTTAGACGCTGATTCTAATATGCCTTTATGGCCTTTTTTTACTACCTTTCTTTCTTAAACTGTTCCACAAAGTTGGAAGCATAGTATTGTCCCCAAAGTAATAGAAAGTCACTGCATTAAAAAGTTGTCATTATTATACACATTAATTGCAAGATAGACAACATTCAATAAATGTGTACTACTAATTTTATTTCAGAGATTTGGTCGACCCTTTTCCTGTTATATATCTTTGCAGCAATGCCACCACAGTCCTTCCAAGATTTCACATGCTTATTTGGGAATTGTTGCAGCCTAAAACGCCTGATTTTGCAATTTGCGGCAGCTTTTTTAAAAAGTTGTGGCTAAATTTGCAATGGTTTTAGGCTTTTTTTTAGAACATTGCCTCATCTTGTGATTTCAAACCCAAAAAGAACAGGGATTTTATTAGATTAAACAAAATATGCTTTCTTTACATCAAAATGCATGCATAGTTTGAGAAACAAGTATTGATGTTTCTCTGGTTTTACTGCCACAGATTGTAACAAAACCAAATTTACAAATTTAACACTAGCTGGTAGTAAAAGTATACTATCCAAACTCATTTACCAATTAAAATGACAGTTGGCGTAATCCCAGGATGCAGAGAAGGCAAGCGACTAGCAGGCACAGGTTGTTTAATTAGGTACAAGGCAGAAGATAAGTAACACAGGTCTACCAGGAACTCAGAAATCAACATACCACTTTAGCATACAGAAAATAATGAACCAGCACTGACGGCGGGAACAAGGTGGAATTGAATAGAACCAAGTAACACAAAGTAAAGGTGCTGTAAAGCACAGAGCCTAAACAGGAAATACTACCAAAACAAGAGCACCAGGACAGGACATGATACCAAACACAAGAAAATAAAACAAAGTCTAAACTGTCATGTGCATCATGACACAAATGCTCCCTTATTGTCCACTGTCTGTTCTGACAAGTTGCAGGCATTTTCTGTTAGTGTTTCTCATATATTCATTTATTTGAGGGGGCCCGCCAAAAATAAATTCCGGCCCACACAAGGATGGGTACAGTTCACATTTGAACCAACAAGGTACCTTTAATTTGATACCGGTAGTCGACAGCAACACTTTTTCGTTCTTTTTGTGTGTGTTAATAAAGTTAAAAAGTTAAAATACCACTGATAGTCAAACACACACTAGGTGTGGTGAAATTACTCTCTGCATTTGACCCATCCCCTTGTTCCATCCCCTGGGAGGTGAGGGGAGCGGTGAGCAACAGCGGTGGCTGCGCTCAGGAATCATTTTGGTGATTTAACCCCCAACTCCAACCCTTGATGCTGAGTGCCGAGCAGGGAGGTAATGGGTCCCATTACCAAATATTCATATAAAATACTAGTTTTTTAATTGCAACATTTAAAAATGAGCTGATTATGATAATTGCTGTCCAGTTGCTAAATTTTTTTTTTTTTTATTGTTTTACACTATAAAGTGTTAATAATGTTAATGTTGTACTTATTACGCACCAGCTGTTTAATTGTAACCTACATCTTAGTTGTGGGTTTTCATTAACAAATTTGTAGGTTTTGAAATCGGCAAGTAAAATCGACAATGCTAATCAGTAGCATGTCAATAGTAAAGCCAATGTATGTTAGCATCAAGCTAACTATTGTAATGTCGAGCGACCTCTGGCGGTTCTTCTTCTTCTTGTTCCCCCGGGAGGGAGCCGATCATATCCAGGCTGTGGAGACAACTTCATGCACTGAAATTTTTTCAGCGTTTGGAAGTTAAACCTAACATCTGATCTATCTTTTTCTTTCTACGTTTACACCTAAATCGTTGGACTCGTGTCTTATTGTATGTCTTATTATATTGTATTTTTAAGTATTATTTTCACTTGTATAACCAATGTGCTGAAACTAGGGATGATGTTCGAAACCGGTTCTACCGGTTGTTCGATAAGAAAAGAACCGTTCGATAAGAAAAGAACCGATTCTATGGACTCAAATCCCTTTTTGAGAACCGGTTCCCGTTATCGAGGCCACTATAGTAAAGAAAAAGAGTTGGTTCTTTATTCGAATCCCTGGGAACGAATCCCGTACCACAGGAAATGCCCTGTGGGACATCACAGGAAATGACGTAGCTCAGTCATTAGGTGGCAGATACAGAAGCAGCAACAACAATGGACCGGAAAAACGCCTCAAGGCATGGCTTCATTTTACAAAAAAATATGACGAGGAAACGGCTATCTGCAATTATTGCCAGGCTTCGCTCTCATGTAAGGGGGGAAGTACAACAAGCATGATGAACCATGTTCAGGCCGTACATAACCTGAAGGTTAGAGAAAAGTGTCGTGGAGAAGCAGCGACAGAGATGACGAAGCAAACCCCTCTTCCTCTGCTTCAACCTGCAGCGCCAATTCCAGTGATAGTGCTGGTGAGTAACTAACGTTAACTGTTGCCGGTTAATTTCCATATCTGTTCACTCGTAGCCTTTAGGCTAAAATAAGGTTACCTCTTTTATGTCAACGAGGACTGCAGTAATGTTAGCTAGACTAGTGGTTAGAGTGTCCGCCCTGAGATCGGTAGGTTGGAGTTCAAATCCCAGCAGTCATACCAAAGACTATAAAAATGGGACCCATAACCTCCCTGCTTGGCACTCAGCAACAAAGGGTTGGAGTTGGGGGTTAAATCACCAAAATGATTCCCGGGCGCGGCGCCGCTGCTGCCCACTGCTCCCCAAAGGGATGGGACAAATGCAGAGGACAAATTTCGCCACATCTAGTGTGTGTGTGACAATCATTGGTACTTTAATCTTTAATCTTAATAGTCAGTGGCTAACGGTAACGTTAGCCTTTTTGTATGTGTCTGATAACGTTAACGGTATCTTGTAGCCTACACCACTCCAGAGTTTGCAGGTCTGTCTAATAAACTAGTGCTTTCTTTCTTTCTTTAGTTTATTTCGTACATGAACACACTAACAGCATAACACATCACAGTTTCATATATTTCACTTTACATCATGTCCGAAAAGGAGTAGGAAGAAGTAAAGCTTATTTAATCCTACCCCTTTCCCACTTCAGAGCGTTTACAAATATATACATCATTTACTGACCTTTTTATAATAAAATAACATCTGTGAATTAGTACATAAAACAGTTTTGTAATATGTAATTAATTAATTCAGTCATTATTAATATACTGAGATGAAGAATGTCTTATTTTCAATAAGGTTGAAAGTATTTCTCATAATTATTCTTTGTACTTTGTAAGCACTATTAATTTGAACAACCTCTTAAAGTGGATCATATCAGTACAATGTTTAACTTCATTACTTAATCCATTCCATCATTTAATTCCACATACTAATGCTAAAGACTTAATAACAGACACCCTAGTCTTCACATTCAGCTAATTTCCCTCCCAATTCTATGCTGTGTCTGTCCCTCATTTTCCCTCCAGGACAAAGACGTGCAGTCATTCCTGGAGGAGGCCACACTACTGGACCCCAGAAGGATGTTCCAATAGCAGCAGAAGTGCACTTTTTGGAGAGCTGTATTATTTTCAGTTTCGTGCCCAAGGGACTGATTTTATTTAACACTATATTATTACTTATACACCTATAGTGATCACAGAGACAGGTTGTTTTTGTGTTACTGTATATATTTTTTTTCTGAAAAATCCCACTTAAAGGCCTACTGAAATGAGATTTTCTTATTTAAACGGGGATAGCAAATCCATTCTATGTGTCATACTTGATCATTTTGTGATATTGCCATATTTTTTCTGAAAGGATTTAGTAGAGAACATCGACGATAAAGTTCGCAACTTTTGGTCGCTGATAAAAAAAGCCTTGCCTGTACCGGACGTAGCGTGACGTCACAGGTTGTGCAGCTCCTCACATCTGCACATTGTTTACAATCATGGCCACAAGCAGCGAGAGCGATTCGGATCGAGAAAGCGATGATTTCCCCATTAATTTGAGCGAGGATGAAAGATTAGAGGGCAGTGGAAGCGATTCAGATAGGGAAGATGCTGTGAGAGGCGGGTGGGACCTGATATTCAGCTGGGAATGACTAAAACAGTAAATAAACACAAGACATATATATACTCTATTAGCCACAACACAACCAGGCTTATATTTAATATGCCACAAATTAATCCCACATAACACCTCCCCCCTCCCGTCCATATAACCCGCCAATACAAATCAAACACCCGCACAACACACTCAATCCCACAGCCCAAAGTACCGTTCACCTCCCCAAAGTTCATACAGCACATACTGTATATTTCCCCAAAGTTACGTACGTGACATGCACATAGCGGCACGCACGTACGGGCAAGCGATCAAATGTTTTGAAGCCGCATCTGCATACTCACGGTAGCGCGTATCCAACTCAAAGTCCTCCTGTTAAGAGTCTCTGTTGTCCCATCTCCACAAGCATGCGTATCCAACTCAAAGTCCTCCTGGTAAGAGTCTATGTTGTCCCAGTTCTCCACAGGCCAATGGTAAAGCTTGACTGTCATCGTTCGGGAATGTAAACAATGAAACACCGGCTACGACGTAGCCGCTACGCTTTTGTGTTACTGCAGCCGGCCGCTAATACACCGCTCCCCACCTACAGCTTTCTTCTATGCTATCTCCATTGTTCATTAAACAAATTGCAAAAGATTCACCAACACAGATGTCCAGAATACAGTGGAATTTTGCGATGAAAACAGACGACTTAATAGCTGGCCACAATGCTGTCCCAAAATGTCCGCTACCATCCGTGATGTCATGCGCAAACGTCATCATACAGAGACGTTTTCAGCAGGATATTTTGCGGGAAATTTAAACTTGCACTTTACTAATCTAACCCGGCCGTATTGGCATGTGTTGCAATGTTAAGATTTCATCATTGACTGCGTGGTCGGTAGTAGTGGGTTTCAGTAGGCCTTTAATATACTTTGGGCAACAACTGTCAATATTTATTTTTTATTTTAATTTTTTTTAGGGGGTTAACAGTCAATATTTATTTATTTATTGCATTTTATTTTTTTCTTATAAAATAAAAGTGAGCTTTTGTTAAACCAAATATTGTGTTTTTTTCCATATACAACAACCTATCTGGATTCGATAAGAGAATCGATAAGGAATCGGTTCGATAAAAGGATTCGATAATGGGCTCGAACTCTATAATTTCTTATCAAACATCATCCCTAGCTGAAACTATCGCTATTGTGATTAATTTCCTGCCTTAATTGCAAATAATACAACATAGGGGGATACATTCAGATATCCTAAATGATATTCCAAATAATATTTACATGTACATTTGAAAGTACTACCTACAACATATTTTTTAAACATTATCAACCGCTATAATGTAGAGCTCAGGGATTATTTAAAATTAATTTAAAATATAGGCTGAACTTTTAGAGGAGACATTTCTAATAATTACTATAAAACATCTTAAAAAATAATATCAGAGTAGTACTTTTTGACGTTGCTGTTTATAATTCAACAAGAAAGACAAAAGAAGATCTTTGCTTTTGTGGGACATTTGGACTTCCTTCACAGACGTGTTTCGGAGGGGACATCCAACTACATCAGTCATTATATTTGCTTTGTAAAGAGAATGTATACATAGTAATGAATAAAAAATTTAATAAATAACAGAAATATATCCTAATAACCTCTTAGTGCTGAAATCAACTGCATATGTAAAACCAATTGTGAAGGTAACGAAGTTGACCAGAGTGCTTTACGAAGTAGTCAAAAAGTAATAAAGTAGGTCACTGTATCATGTTTACAAATACAAGATTTCTTTCTGAGCAGGAGATGAATCTGCCGACAGCAACACATACAGGTTTACTCAAGATAAATGTAAAAAACAACTTTTGCTTCATAATTTTTTTTTGGGGGGTGTTTTACTTCCATGCCCAAGTCCAGTAAAACTGCTTGCGGTTAAACTTGTTATAAACCCCTGACCACAGGCGCCCGCCCCTCGCGCTAAAACACTGCTATTATTGTCATACCGGACAAAAAAAGAAGCGAAACTGGAAAAAAAAAAATACAATTGTAAAAAAGAGAAGCGATCATAAAAACCTTTGAAACACACAAAAACAATACAAGTGTACAAAAAAATGAATATTGGCATCCACCAAAAATGTATATTTTCCATGTTTGTACTTATTTGTTGTTAAAACTTGTTTCGGTGCCAATACAACTTTTTCTACAATGTCAATTTTTACCAAATCTTACTGGCAGTGGTCTGGCTCCATAGAGAAGACACTGTCGAAGGTGAGCTACGTAAATAAGACCGCCCACAAAACGGTGCATCCTGACGAGACGGTCAGGAAGCGGCTTGAAAATGGTCTGTAAAACATAATCTATGCAACATTTTGACCAAAGAACCACCATTTTATGTTATGTAGACCGCAAGGAAGTGTTTTAAATTTTAACAAAAATCAGAATAGTACCCGCAAATATTGCGCCTTACAATCCGGTGCGCCTTTTGTATGAAAATAGACTTGAATAGACTCGCTCATCGGCAGTGCGCCTTATGATCCGGTGCGCCCAAAGGTCCCAAAAATACGGTAGTTTATTATTTATTTGTTCATTGCTATGTTACAAACAGAGAACAAAGAAATGGGATAAAACTGCTATGATACAAAAAGGGGAAGGATTAAATAAGCTCTGCCTCTTCCTCTTCGGACATGAAACAACTGGAAATATGTGATGCATTACATTGTAATTGTATTGTATGCATGTTCAAAATAAACTGAACTGAACTGAAATACAAATGATGCCCTCTCCTGGCAATAATGTTACTCATAACAATGAATACGTTACTCGTTTTAAAACCAGACGTTTGATGTTTTGACACAACTAGACAGCACACAGTGCAGTGCACAGTGTAGTACACAATTAGCAGTCAATATTTGTTTTCATAGTTTAGTTTTATATGTCTGCTTTATATCAATTATGTTCAATTACAATCTAATTTGATTTGTTAAATGTATTCATTCAGGTTTAAAACGGTGATGCTAATTTCTGTTAGCCTGTCAATGGGATCTTCCATTGTATGTTAGCAGTAAGCAAGCAGCTTTAGTCCCAACCCTTATCTTGTATGGTTGCATTGCTTTTTTCAGTTTGTACCTTGTATTGTTGCAAGGCTACACATAATTCGCAGGTATTGGGGCAGCTGGGATAGGCTACAGCACCCCAGTGACCACAAAAGGGACCCGTGGTAGAAAATGGATGGACAGATGGTTCAATTTGCCTGAATTGGTGCGATCACAACATTGTAAATTGCCCGGAGCGTCGGAATATATCACATTCATGGAAAGTATGTGCAGGGATGAGATTTTACAGAGCCAGACAAACCTGTGAATAACTAACAAATTAATGCAAGCTGAGGTCCAGAGTAAAAAGTTTAACTGACTCCTTTATGTCCTTATTCAAAATACCAAAGGAAGCAGACCCCCATCCCACCCCCTATGTTCATCAAGTCAGCTTCACATTTACGTTTCCCCATGTGGATTAATCAACATAATATAGCAGTGAGGCCTCAACAGCTGATTGAAGTGCATTGTTTAATCACCCTCTCATTTGTGCAGACAATGATAATTACAGCATTAAATGGAGTACACAACCGGTCGGAAAAATGCGTGTGTGGATGCACTATATAAATGGGATCTTCACAGCATTAATCACATGCTGTACATCTACTGAATGAAGTATATGTAAACTCAAATAGAACATTTGCAATACAGTAAAACCAAAAAGGGGAGGATGGCAGCTCGGAAAAAACACAGCAAATTTGAATGATAAAGTTAAATTTAGATTTAATGCCGCATACACACGCACACACTTTGAATGGGACTTTTAGAATAATGTGTAAAAGAGACAAGAGGTGCAGAAGCTGTCCAGAAACAACCATGTTTTAAACTATGCTGCTGATGAAAAAATATTACTAGGCGTACCGCTTTTTGCAACAACATAACCCAAAGTAAAATTCATAAAGCAACGACAAACTAGTAATTGTGAAGTGGAATAATGAAGGCAGTATTGACAAATATGCTGCAACACAAAAAAGGCAACAAAGATCCACAGAGTGAAGTCATATGCCAAGCAAGAATGACAAATATTTCACTATAAAAAAATGTCCAACAGTGAGTGTCTTCAGTTCTTGAAAACTTACAAAGCACAGCTAAAGAAAAATCTGTTGTATCTCAGTGTTTGACAAGCTCAGATTAAAGGTAATGTGTTTCAGAACATTGAAAGTGATGCCCTTTTTTATTTTCTGTACCTTAAAATTACCAACAGGTTGAACCGACCTACAATTTGCGCAAAAATATGCCTTTAGAAAGGTTGGGAGGTCAAACCAACAAGCAAAAACACAACATATTGTCAAAGTGGTACACATGCCTTGGCTGCCTCGTACTATATAGCTAGAGCAGTGGTTCTTAACCTGGGTTTGATCGAACCCTAGGGGTTCGGTGAGTCGGCCTCAGGGGTTCAGCGGAGGTCAAAACACACCCGACTCATTGTGTAAATAAAAACTTCTCCCTATCGGCATATTGCGGATACGGCAACAGCAGAAGTCACACTGATTTGCAGGTGTGTAATTTGTTCTGAGTTTATGCACTGTGTTGGTTTTGTTCTTTGAACAAGGTGATGTTCATGCACGGTTCATTTTGTGCAACAGTAAAAAAACATGGCAACACTTTAGTATGGGGAACATATTCACCATTAATTAGTAGCTTATTAACATGCAAATTAGTAGCATATTGGCTCTTAACTAGTCATTATTAAGTACTTATTAATGCCTTATTCTGCATGGCCTTATTGTAACCCTAACCCTCTAACCATGGCCCTAACCCTCTAACCTTAACCAAATAACTCTAAATTAAGTCTTTGTTAATTAGAATATGTTCCCCATATTAAAGTGTTACCAACAACATATAACTTTGTCTTGAATTTGAAAAAAACAACATTTTATTTATCACTAAAGAAGGGTTCGGTGAATGCGCATATGAAACTGGTGGGGTTCGGTACCTCCAACAAGGTTAAGAACCACTGAGCTAGAGCAGCAATAAGTCAACATATTAATCAGACTAGTCCATTATTTTGCATTGTTTCAATTGCACAAATTTTTACAAATTCAACTAATCTTCGTGTATTATGTGAGGTGTCCCAAATTTGTGAAATAGCTGCAAATTTTGACCAGTCAACAACATTTTTGCCAATCAAATTTTTCCCCGGGTAACGCTTGAACCTCTCTAACCAATCAAATGTGTCTCCTGCATCCCCCACCCTGTCCTCACTTCCTTGTTTACATTGACAAAGACATTGACGTGTGATGATAATCTTTCGTCGTCTCTCATTTACAAAAAAAAAAGTCACTGCTGTTGATCACAACAGTTCCACAATGTTCTCAACGAAAGTAGGGGTCAACTACATGTAATGTGTTGCAACATAAACGAAAATGTGATTGAAAAACACTTTTCAACCGCAAAACCTGCCCGGAGAACGTCTGCAACTTGCAAAGGACATAGCAGACAGCGACAATAAGGGAACCTTTGGCGGTGTTTGTTTTGTAAACTATGCAAGCATTTGTGTGATTTGTTCGCTTGTGTAAAAATGGAAGCAGATGGAACACACTGTAGGTAAATATACTAAGCCTGAAGGTACACTTGATCAACAAATAATATGTGCATATACAGTACCTCAGAAAAGTGAGTACCTCCCGCCCCCTCAACCATTTGTATTACAGTACAGCTTTTCAAGGAAGAATACTAAATATGAAGCATGGATATACTTTAAAGTAGTTAGTGTACAGCTCGTATAAAAACTGTCACTGCTACAAAACCCAAAACCAGTGAAATTGGCATGTTGTGTAATTCGTAAATAAAAACAGAATACAATGATTTGCAAATCCTTTTCAACCTATATTCAATTGAACACACTGTTGAGACAATATATTTAATGTTTGAACTGAGAAACAAAAAAAATGTTTTGCAAATACCGGTAATCATTAACTTAGACTTTAATGGCAGCAACACATTGCAAAAAAGTTGGCACAGGGGCATTGTTACCACTGTGTTACATGGCCTTTCCTTTTAACAACACTCAGTAAACATTTGGGAACTGAGGAGACACATTTTTGAGGCTTTTCGGGTGAAATTCCTTCCCATTCTTGCTTGATGTACAGCTTAAGTTGTTCAACAGTCCGGTTGTGGTATTTTAGGCTTCATATTGCGCCACACATTTTCAATGGGAGACAGGTCTGGACTACAGGCAAGCCAGTCTACTACCCGCACTCTTTTACTATTAAGCCACGCTGTTGTAACACGTGGCTCGGCATTGTCTTGCTGAAAAGCAGGGGCGTCCACGGTAACGTTGCTTGGATGGCAACATATGTTGTACCAAAACCTGTATGTGCCTTTCAGTATTAATGGTGCCTTCCCAGATGTGTAAGTTACCCATGCCTTGGGCACTAATACACCCCCATACCATCACAGATGCTGGCTTTTGAACTTTGCCCCTATAACAATCCGGATGGTTCTTTTCCCCTTTGTTCCGGAAGACACGACGTCCACAGTTACCAAGAACAATTTGAAATATGGACTCGTCAGACCACAGAACACTTTTCCACTTTGTATCAGTCCATCTTAGATGAGCTCAGGCCCAGCGAAGCCGACGGCGTTTCTGGGTGTTGTTGATAAACGGTTTTCACCCTGCATATGAGAGTTTTAACTTGCACTTACAGATGTAGCGACGATCTGTAGTTACTGACAGTGGGTTTCTGAAGTGTTCCTGAGCCCATGTGGTGATATTCTTTACACACTAATGTCGCTTTTTGATGCAGTACCGCCTGAGATATCGAAGGTCCGTAATGTCATTGCTTACTTGCAGTGATTTCTCCAGATTCTCTGAACCTTTTGATGATATTACGGACCATAGATGGTGAAATCCCTGAATTCCTTGCAATAGCTCGTTGAGAAATGTTGTTCTTAAACTGTTCGACAATTTGCTCACGCATTTGTTCACAAAGTGGTGACCCTCGCCCCATCCTTGTTTGTGAATGACTGAGCATTTCATGGAAGCTGCTTTTATACCCAAGCATGGCACCCACCTGTTCCCAATTAGCCTGTTCACCTGTGGGATGTTCCAAATAAGTGTTTGATGAGCATTCCTCAACTTTCTCAGTCTTTTTGCCAGTTGTGCCAGCTTTTTTGAAACATGTTGCACGCATCAAATTCCAAATGAGCTAATATTTGCAAAAAATTACGTTTTCCAGTTCGAACGTTAAGTATCTTGTCTTTGTAGTCTATTCAATTGAATATAAGTTGAAAAGGGTTTGAAAATCATTGAATTCTGTTTTTATTTACCATTTACACAATGTGCCAACTTCACTGGTTTTGGTTTTTGTATATTAATGTCCCTGAAGAGTATAAACGTTGTTAAGTAGTCTTCAGCATAAATGATTTTAACTATAAATATCTAATTTTTTTTCTAATGTTAAGTGAAGGCTGAGATAGCTTTTTTTTTTTAACTTTTCATAAAGGGGAGTAAATGGCTAATAAGGGAATACATATTTTTTAATTTTTTTGCACATTTGTGTGTGCCATGTTGGTAAAATGCTTTTCTCAGTCTTTTTGCCCTTTATATTTGCTCATTGATGACCTATTCTTCAAAAAATGTCCTTATTATAATCATGATTTAGTGCAACTTCCATTTTCTTCCACAGTTTTATTGCAACAAACATGAAAAAAAAAACATGGCAACTTATATCTAACATTTTTAGAGAAAACCTCCAGCAAAATCAGGCATCTCAAAAAAGGGTCACGAGATCCTGGGCGGAATTGTAAATTGCTGCCAATGTTAAAAATGTGCTCTCCTCTAAGTTTAATATCAAATAAAGAATATAATGATTTTAACCGTCTGGCCCACGTGGGAATAGATTTTACTCCAAACTGCCCCTGAGCTAAAATGAGTTTGACACCATCGGTCTAAACCAGACAAAGTCGATCGCAAAGGTAGTGAGTAGATCACATGGCATTAAAAAAAAATAGACTTCAGCATCAGCTCTGACGGCACACCACTAACTGCCCATGCGCAAACAACTACGCAAAATACGGCCCAACTATCAAGCCAGCTAGCCAGTTACCAAGTTAGCCTCCATTTTATAGCCTTGGTTTTTTTCTCTAAACTTAAGAAAGGGTATACAAATGAGTGGAGGAGCTGGACCAAGCAAAATGCCAAAAGCGTATCACTTTCATACAGAATGGAAGGAGGAATTTTTTTCACGATGTCACGTTGTCATGCATATGCTTCATCTGTCAGACTACCGTTGCAATACCAAAGCAGGGAAATGTGGAGCGGCATTTTCGAACTGTTCATAAAAACTACGACACCGACTTCCCACCGACAAGCGAGCTGAGGAGGAGAAAGGTGAGGGAACTAAAATGCCAGTTGTACGGGCAGCAGTCATTTTTCCCACTGCGAACTTCGTAAGCGAAAGCTGCCACCGAAGCATCGTTCCTTTCATTCCATCCAATGCAAGTCATCAGAGTACGGTAATGACAAAAAAGTACATAGTTACAGAGTTACATAGTTAATTGTGTTGTGCAATATGGACTCATTCAATTTTGCAAGGTACATTAACATATATTGTGCATATAAAGAATTCTCAATATATTCATAAATAAATATATGTTTTGAACTTTTGTAGTAGGTAGATCATTTTGGCTTGGTCCTTTTATAAACCAGGTGATGGCGTTGAAAGTCATGTTTGATTGTCCTACGGCTGCTATCCAGGCTATTTGCCGTCTCTTTATTAGCTCATTAAGCAGACTTCCTTTGGCTTTTCTTTAACTCTGGAAATGAGAAAATTCGTACCAACTTGTTAAGGAAAAAACAAAACCTAAGCACAGATTCTTATATTCAGCCACGTAAATAAGCGATTCCAAGTCCAGCAAGACCCATAATGCAATGTGTTTCCACGTCATACTTTCAAGCCCTATAATTCTGCACCTGTTAGTGGCACATTTTAGGCTACAAACGGAAGTTTAATTAAGGTTAGTTCCTACACTGAGTGTGTATTTTTCAAGTATAAAACCCCAGAGTAGCTATTAAACCGGTTTGTGCAACTTTACGGATATTTACATTAAAATGCAAAGTCACTATCAGACTGTTTTGAGTATACAGGATCGCCGCAGCTATTATGTGTATACTTCTGCTGTGTCAGTCTCAGGGCAGGAGGCCCAGATGTTTGTTCTGGAACTCTTCAATAGATGAATATGGTAAGTTGACAAAACACATGCTGATGCAGCATATTGGTCCACTGCAGCCTTTCAGAATAGCTGCTCGAGTTTAAAAACAAAACAGCACTGGGTATGGACTTGTTTGTGCAGAATTTTTGACCTCAAGAGATGTTAAGAGAAAACTGATTACACAAATGAAAAAAAAAGCTTTTGGTGAGACATTTTAAACGCGATCCTTACCTTATGGTCCACTATAGAGCACACCAGGTCCTTGACAGCCGAAAGCGACAGGTCACTGGCCTCCAGGTTGACTGTCTCCCTTGTCAGTCCAATCTGCAGCAGGAAGGACACCCCATGGAAAGAGCTACGAGAATTGGTGGGGCTCGGGGCATCGTGGCTTCCGTTGGACAGCCGTGTGTAGAGCGGTCCAACCGGGGAAGGGGACAGAATGGCTGGCAAGGTCGGATGGTGCGGATGGAGAGAGTGGAGGTAGGCTCGAGGTAAGGATGCGGGAGAGGAGGCAGACATTGGCTTTCTTCCAATGGCGACTTGCAAAGTTGAATACTACAGGGTTCCGTGACAGGGTATTTGGCTGGGAATACCTTTGGTACTCATCAGTCTTAGTGAGTCAGAAATCTGGGATTTTCCAGAGTGTCAACTAAAATCAGTGGTGCCACACGGCACTGTTGTTTACCACATGAAATAAAGTTTCTGAACATTCCGGAGTAGCCCTGCAACAGACGTCATATCTTGAAGTGGTGCTCCTTGTTTTTAATGAAGTCACTGATCCACTCTGACCACAGGAAGCCTGTCAACAAAAACAAACATACGTCTTGACAAACTAAATATTTAACAACATTAAAATGGCCCCTCTGATGCCGACAACATTGGCACTTATTTCATAGTTCTTGACCTACAAATTATGTCTACAAATAAAATTCCCTTCAAAATAGCCACAGTAATCATTTTAGGCTTGTTTTCTAATGACTTTACAGCACATTTTAAAAGGCCCACTTTTAACTCCAAAAGGTGGGCACTGCAGCCTACATCAGCCTGCTTATGCCACCTACAGAAGACGGGAGATAATTTCAAATTGCGTAGAATGGGCCCGAGTTTCTAGAAGTTTACGTGTACTAAAATATATGCAAACTTGATAGCGCACCCAAAGCTGATCTAATCTAAGCTCGTTCACAGAGGATTGCATCTCTTAAGTGAGAAAATTAAGGACCGCAATCATCTTGAATATGAAAAATATATGATGATCATCAGAACGGCCATAATATTGGGAGGAGAAGATGCAAATATAATCATTCAGCAAGTGCAATGTGTTTTATCATGACTAAAACTGTTCTGTGTCTTTATTTAGCACATTTGAAATGTTAGTGCAAACTGCCACAGTTACACAAATGGCTGTGATAAAGGATGGCATCGCGCTGCAAAGACAGGTTGGACAGACAATACTTTGTACATTTAAGGAGGGGCATAATTTATTTTTTTCAGGAGGGGCCCCTGTCAAAAATCAATTTCTGCGGCGTTAGCGCACATACTTGCTAACGCAGCACTGCTGGGGCTTCGTCTGTTCACAACTGATTACTACATGTAAGAGAAACACTTATATTCGTGGTTATCAAAATAATATGGGTTTGAACTTATATAAGCCTTTATCGTGTCTGAAAAATGAAAGTTGCCCATTTTTATGGTATTAATGAGATTCTAAAGGACTTTTACCGATCCGATGTTCATGTGCTAAAACCTCTTTCTACTACAACTACTAATTGTGGCAGACTTCATGTCAGCAAACAATAACTACTTTGGGACAATCGATGATCCAGAACCTTATATTTTTTAGCTTGAATATACAGAGGATGAACTACAAGTTTTAGAAGCTGAGTGATAGGCAGATCTTAGATGAAGAATTAATCATAATCCTCACGCAGGTAAAAAGTAAAATAAAATAAAAAAGTGGCAGCAAACAAGCATCTTTTCATGTCTTTCTCGCCATCTCCAAGTTTAGGTTGAATGTCAAAGTTGACCAACTGCTCGGTTTATGTCCACAACCTTCTTCTATACAAGTGAGAAGTATTACTTATAATCTACAATTAAGGGGGAACTGCACTTCTTTTGTAATTGTGCCTATCGTTCACAATAATAATGAGAGACAGAAACACGTCTTTTTTTTTACGATTTTAAAGATGATTTAAAAAAAACGCTTGAAAAATGTGGCTAATGGGAGTCGACATTGTAGCCTTCAAAGCCCTCTAAAACAACTTCAAAACCCTCCATCAAGGTTTTATATACACACTGCAAGTAAATATATAATGTAGTAAGAGACATGTTCATAACAATATGTAGTATGTTCAATATTTACCCTATTTTGATCATTTTAATCATTTCTTCCGCGCATTGATTTTCATTTCCAAAGCAGCGCACTTCCGACTTCTGGCAAAAACTTGTGTTCCTACTTCCGGAATCAAACACAAGTGTTTCCTAATCATGGCAGACTTGTTAACAGACAACGAAGATGACTGTTTTTTGACAAATGAGGATTCACAAATATATATATCGCTAAATAAACTGCTACTTATAGAAGCGAGCACAAAGGAAGAGTGAGACGTTGGAGCAGACGGAAGCCGAGAGTGAGGTGGAAGCGATTTTGGTGCTAACTTGGAGCCAGGCTATTTCGACATAAATGGTGTGCTTACCCAAAATCAACAGAAAACGTCACCGGTCTGCTGGACCAGCCGAACAACTGTCCATCGAGTGAGTCACTTTAATATCAATCATGATACACGCAGCACGCCATGCGTGTTATTACATCTACAGTACATACAATGTCTGGCTAACTGTGTACAACCAAAACATGAAATGTGGGCTAATACTTTACAGATACTGTAATATGATTATTCATGTTTCTAAACTAGTACACATTGGTGTTGTATCGCAGTGGTGTGCATTACAAACTCAAACGTGTTTCGTATTGTCGTAAAAACTAGCTTATCTCTTGCCGTAGCTAGCTTCTAAGACTAATACCGTAGCATGGCGATGTGTTACTACGCTAGAAAAAGAGTTCCTCTGTGTTCGCTCTTACAATTACAATGTCGCTACAGCTTGGTTATTATACAGGTTACGGAACGTAAATTAAGTATTGTTAACGGTTTTTGAATGTATTTTTAAAAGTGATTTAGAGGTAGAATTTATTGCTCTCATTAGCTGCCTTGCTAACCCCCTAGAACAACCGTAATTTTACATGTTAGAAAGCGAAAAAAAACAAAAAACTTTTGTCTTCTTGTCTCTCATAATGGTTGTGAACGATAGGTAAAAAGTGCAGTTTCTCTTTAAAGGCATACTGAAATGAATTTTTTTTTATTTAAACGGGGATAGCAGATCCATTCTATGTGTCATACTTGATCATTTTGCGATATTGCCATATTTTTGCTGAAAGGATTTAGTAGAGAACAACGACGATAAAGATCGCAACTTTTGGTATCTGATAAAAAAAAGCCTTGCCCCTACCGGAAGTAGCGTGACGTAGACAATTGAAAGGCTCTTCACATTTTCCTATTGTTTTCAACGCAGCTAGAGCGATTCGGACAGAGAAAGCGACGATTACCCCATTAATTTGAGCGAGGATGAAAGATTTGTGGATGAGAAACGTTCGAGTGAAGTACTAGAATGCAGTGCAAGACATATCTTTTTTCGCTCTGACCGTAACTTATGTACAAGCTGGCTCATTGGATTCCACACTCTCTCCTTTTTCTATTGTGGATCACGGATTTGTATTTTAAACCACCTCGGATACTATATCCTCTTGAAAATGAGAGTCGAGAACGCGAAATGGACATTCAGTGACTTTTATCTCCACAACAATACATCGACGAAACACTTTAGCTACGGAGCTAACGCGATAGCATCGTGCTTAACTGCATATAGAAACAAAATAAATAAATCCCTGACTGGAAGGATAGACAGAAGATCAACAATACTATTAAACCAGGGACATGTAAATACACGGTTAATGCTTTCCAGCCTGGCGAAGGTTAACAATGCTGTTGCTAATGACGCCATTGAAGCTAACTTAGCAACCGGACATCACAGAGCTATGCTAAAAACATTAGCTATCCACCTACGCCAGCCAGCCCTCATCTGCTCTTCAACACCCGTACTCACCTGCGTTCCAGCGATCAACGGTGCGACGAAGGACTTCACCCGATCACAGATGCGGTCGGCGAGACGGAGGAAGTAAAGGTGAGTTCGGCGGCTAACGCGTCTGCTATCCATCTCTGTCTTCCTGGTTGTGTTGCTGTAGTCCGCCGCTAATACACAGATCCCACCTACAACTTTCTTCTTTGCAGTCTCCATTGTTCATTAAACAAATTGCAAAAGATTCACCAACACAGATGTCCAGAATACTGTGGAATTTTGAAATGAAAACAGAGCTTTTTTGTGTTGTATTTAATGGGGTACCAATACTTCCGCATCAACTGATTCCGTCACGCGCATACACTACCGTTCAAAAGTTTGGGGTCACCCAAACAATTTTGTGGAATAGCCTTCATTTTTAAGAACAAGAATAGACTGTCGAGTTTCAGATGAAAGTTCTCTTTTTCTGGCCATTTTGAGCGTTTAATTGACCCCACAAATGCGATGCTCCAGAAACTCAATCTGCTCAAAGGAAGGTCAGTTTTGTAGCTTCTGTAACGAGCTAAACTGTTTTCAGATGTGTGAACATGATTGCACAAGGGTTTTCTAATCATCAATTAGCCTTCTGAGCCAATGAGCAAACACATTGTACCATTAGAACACTGGAGTGATAGTTGCTGGAAATGGGCCTCTACCCACCTATGTAGATATTGCACCAAAAACCAGACATTTGCAGCTAGAATAGTCATTTACCACATTAGCAATGTATAGAGTGTATTTCTTTAAAGTTAAGACTAGTTTAAAGTTATCTTCATTGAAAAATAAGGACATTTCAATGTGACCCCAAACTTTTGAACGGTAGTGTATGTCATCATATCTAGACGTTTTCAACCGGAAGTGTGGCAGGAAATTTAAAATTGCAATTTATAAGTTAACCCGGCCGTATTGGCATGTGTTGCAATGTTACTATGATACTATCAGACTGCGTGGTCGGTAGTAGTGGGTTTCAGTAGGCCTTTAAGGTTCAATTCGAATACTTCTCCTTCGCCCTCGTTTTTGCCCTCCCTCCTTGGTTTTGCGCGTTCACGTCAATCAAGAAGCGTTCAAATTATCTGTCAGGTAGGGGGGAAGGGCAAAGTCCCTCCTTCGAAGCGAAGTGAGCTTGTAGACCTCCCGACACGATCGAGTGCGATGGCAGACAAGAAAATCAGAGAAGTGTACAAATGTGAGTAATAAGCATAATTAATGATTTTTTTATAATAATAAAACTGGTGGTTTAGTCAGACTTCAAACCTTTGCTACTGCAAGTAAATATTGGCTTCAAACACAAATACAGAATGAAACACTTCGCGAGCTGATGTGCGAGCACTTGCATATTTCGCCAAAAACTCTGTCTTCTAAACAGTCTTCTTCTTAATAAAGAAAGGTGAAGAAAAAAAAATTAGCACAAGCAAAGCCCAACATCGCATGTGACGGCTACTTGAAAGTAAAAAAACATTTGTTGCATCTGCCTTACGTCACTGCTGGCAAACTGCGAGGGTTGATGACTTAGGGAGATTCAATTGACGTCCATATGCATAGGGGTGTATTTGCAATACTTCACGGAGTGTCAAGTAGAAGAGGGGAGGGGAAGGAGGGAGAATTCAAATTGATCCTAACTTCCCCCAACTCAGAGGCGATGCAGCAGCTCATCGGATCAGTATGCCAGTAGCTGCATAAACTAGAATATTTGACATGGCTTATTATGTTTAAAACAAGAAGTTATCAATTGCCTGCAGATATTTAAAGTTTATTCATAGAAAGGGATGTGGGGTATAACCTCAGAGGAACGGTAAAATATAAACACGTTTCAGCACTTAGCACAAGGAAAAGTTTTTGTGTCTCAGTCTGTGGGGTGAAAATATGGAACAGCCTGAGTGATGAACTCAAACACTGTTCAAACATTGAGCATTTTAAGAAATTGTACAAATCTAATATTTTGGTTCGGTATACTGAGGTCTAGGCTTATTTTGAATGTGAGTATGAATTACTTATATGACTTATGATGATATATTGAGAATTGTAAGCACATTGTTCTGGGCAAATTAAGTTATGTGGATCCAAATGAATGTGATCAAATGTGGTTCAGAGGAAACTGGATATTAGTTAAAGTAACTATGTAAAAAAGGGTGGGATTCAAAAAGTGTATACTTCTTCCCATTACCCTTTTGAGATATGTTTAATTAAATTTCATTTTGTTCATTAAATTTTTTCTTTTTTTTGTGAAATAATATTGCCATTGAGCACAAGATTGTTCACTGGAGATATGTACACTACCGTTCAAAATTTGGGGTCACATTGAAATGTCCTTATTTTTTAAGGAAAAGCACTGTACTTTTCATTGAAGATAACTTTAAACTAGTCTTAACTTTAAAGAAATACACTCTATACATTGCTAATGTAGTAAATGACTATTCTAGCTGCAAATGTCTGGTTTATGTCAGGTGTATAGAGGCCCACTTCCAGCAACTATCACTCCAGTGTTCTAATGGTACAATGTGTTTGCTCATTGGCTCAGAAGGCTAATTGATGATTAAAAAACCCTTGTGCAATCATGTTCACACATCTGAAAACAGTTTAGCTCGTTACAGAAGCTACAAAACTGACCTTCCTTTGAGCAGATTGAGTTTCTGGAGCATCACATTTGTGGGGTCAATTAAACGCTCAAAATGGCCAGAAAAAGAGAACTTTCATCTGAAACTCGACAGTCTATTCTTGTTCTTAAAAATGAAGGCTATTCCACAAAATTGTTTGGGTAACCCCAAACTTTTGAACGGTAGTGTATGTATATTATGTACTACATGTATGGTGTGGAGCTGACTATGACATACTCAATAAACAACCACTCAACCATTGATTGATTGAATTGATTGAAACTTGTATTAGTAGTTTGCACAGTGCAGTACATATTCCGTACAATTGACCACTAAATGGTAACACCCGAATAAGTTTTTCAACTTGTTTAAGTCGGGGTCCACGTAAATCAATTCATCCACTTAGTTACCTGTGATCACGGCGCCGCTAAAAGTAGTTCCTCGGTGTTGGCGCTTATAATAACAATATTGCCAACACTTGTGCAGGTCACGAAATGTGAATGAAGTACTGTTGGCGGTTTTTGAATGTTTTTCCAAAAAGTGCAGTTCCCCTTTAAGGTTCCACAAGGGAATCTTACATCTATTTCCTGTAAGTGCATATCGTAAAACGTCAAACTTTATATTAAAAAGGAACTACAGTTTAATTTGGTCATCAATGGCAGTTGTAATGATAGCATTTACCTTTTTAAGCATTCGGTGACTTTCTAGATGTGTGGCATGGATGAAAACGATGGTATAAAATGCATTGGAGCTGAGAATTAGCACATCATTTCGATATGTAAAACAAATCCAAATCCGTTTACATCTGGAACAAGGGCTTGGAAACATCTGTACTCCTCCCACCTACGACTTGCATATGCTGGCAGAACACAATCCGAGACCTCAACAACGTACATTGATCAATCCTGAATAAGCACCTCAACTTTTTTGTTGCCGTTCTGAAGCCAAACGTCGTCTTTAAAAGCTTTCAAAAAGTCATACTTTACCTTCACAGTCAACGAAGGAGGCATTTCTTTCCAGTGCGAGTGGACCGAGCAAACTTTGAATCTCCATCAACTGAGGAAAGCGACGTCTCAAGTTTAACCTGCACTTTGTTGAAAGTCTCCGACGAACGCGTAACTTGACTAAAGCACATAGCAACTGAGAACTCGTGTAAAAGCTTGTTGAGACGGACCGACCCGGCCATTTAATGTCCTTTATCGCTTATTTCAGTCAATTCATGCGCATCTTATTATCCTTCCAGCTGTGACTACTCCCCCTACTCAACGAGAGAGGGGGAAAGAAAGTTTTACAATTCACTGGGAGTTGTAGTCTTTGACCGCTTTCCATACAATCGACATCCTATTGTAGAGAGGACATCTTGGACTACAACCCGTCAAACAATGGCGCCACTGATAGAGTAAAGTCAACTGCGCATGCGCTGACCTTTTCCGTTATTTGTGCCGGAATGTTGATTCAGAAGATCTGGATCGGTTCGGAACACACTCGAGATTGGAAAACAGTCATTCAGGGGTCATGGCAAAATAAATGTAACTTTCTGAGGTTTTTTTTAAATAAATGGCCTGTGTGGAATTATGTATGGAATTATGCCTACCCTACACGTGGACAGTATAAATGTAACTTACCAACTTCCTCCACACACCGGAAAACACACAATGTAGATTTTATTGTTCATGAATGTGAATAAATATTTTACTGTTGATGTCATCAGCAAGGAATACGTGAAAGATGAGACAACACCATATTGATATGTAGTGGTAAAAAAATGACCATGTTTATTTTAAAAAAAAACAATAAAAACATTAATATTGTGGGAATGTGAGGTCTACCCTTCGGGCCCAAGCCATCAGGCCTCCACAGATGTCTTTCGCTGAGATATTGTCCACTTCTGATCCACTCATCTTCTCTAGAACCTGCACCGCCTTCTGAGAGTCGTTGCCCAGCTTACAAATCACATAAACTGGAAGAAACCAGAGAGAGATGTTTTTCTCTTGTTTGAATTGCATTCCTGTGTACGTTATATATACTGTATATGGAAGGGCATACAGTAAATGTAAGGGGAGAAAAAGAGCTAGAGACCCAGCATATTCAAATAAAAATAGGTGTATTTTTCGGTCATTGAATTTTCATTTTAAGAATCAGAATTGCAAATCAAAAATAATTTGGTTCATTTGAATTTTATTTAGGAGAAAAAAAAATTAATTGAGAAACAAAGTATTTTGCTTTTCTGGGGTCAAAAAGCAAAAACAAATTCTACAAAACGATGTGATTTTCATTTTATATTTGGAAAAAAGGACCATAAACAGATGTTTTTTCATATTTCAGCACCGGACCCGGAAGTTGATAGTTACAACGAAAGCACAGACTGGCCATTAGGGGAAAAAGGGTGTTGTTCAGAAAGATCATGGATCACAGATGCTAATATCAATGCTCTCAAACGATAATAAAAATAAAAAAATCTGATTTATTACACTTGATTAATCACAGGTTAATGCTCACTTAAATAATTGAAATGTGTTTTTACGAGTCATTTTCTCCCTATTTCTGTCATCTGGTGAATTTGATTTTTGTTATATGAAATATAAATTGAAAATCGAACCGATTGTAAACGTAACTATTGCTCATCAAAACAGAAAAAGAAGAATGCTTTGTTTTTCCAACTGTATTTCAAAATGAAATTAAAATAAACCAATAATTTTTACTTATAAATTCCCCATTCATGAACCAAAAATCAAATGACTGAAACGTATACTGACCGATTAAGTGCAGTATGTTTTTTTGTAGCATGTTTTTATGAGATATATTTTATTATACAGGAGTGATTGATAAGCGGTAGGAAATGGATGGATTGATGGATTCTCAAACTGTGGTACATGTACCACTAGTGGTACGCGGGCTCCATCTAGTGGTACACCAAAGAATGACACCAAAGAATCACTTGATTAAAGTACAGTGTTTTATTTTTCTATATTAAACAGTGTTACTTTTCAAACTGTGCGTAATGTCACAGTGGCCAAAAATAATAAATATACTCGTCAAATACAACCTCTGCCTTGTTTTTATATTAATATTTAGGCTTACTACGCTATTGTATTGTAATATTGGTTGTTAACATAGTACTTGGAGAGCCAAGTTTTTTTTAAGGTGGTACTTGGTGAAAAAAGTTTGAGAACTACTGTTACACAGTAAGGTATGGTTTGTTTGTTTGTGTTGTGAGAGACATTTTTAATGATTTAGACTAGGGAACATCCGAGTTACACTCGTACAATTTATCAAGGAAGAAGCAGAGCTTACTTAACCCCCTGTAATTGTTATATCGTAGTAGTTGCATTGTTTTTTCTTTCTTTATTCTTTTCTTTATTTCTTACATTGAACAAAGAGAGCATAGTCCTCCAAGTCAATCTCCTCGTGTCTTAAACAAAATTGGCCAATAAAGTTGATTCTGAAACTGATATGACTTTTTATCTATTAGACTGAATAACTTAAAGGGGAACTGCACTTTTTTGGGAATTTGCCTATCGTTCACAATTCTTATGGAAGACAAAAGGTTTTATTTCTACAGTTTAACAAAATCGGCTCATTCTAGGGTGGCTAGCAATACAACTAATGGGAGCAATCAATTGTACCTCGAAATCACTTAAAAAATGCATTCAAAAACTGCCAATAATACTTCATTTACCAGGGTGTACCCCACCTTTCACCCAAATGCATCCGAGATAGGCTCCGGCCCCCGCGACCCTGAGAGGGACAAGCGGTAGAAAATGGATGGATGGATGGATGGATGGATGGATGGCTGGACGTTCCGTAACATGTATAATAACCAAGCCGTAGCGACATTGTTATTGTAAGAGCGAACACTGAGGAACTGTTTTTGCATAGTAACACATCTGCGTGCTTTGGTATTAGCCGTAAAAGCTAACTACGGCAAGAGATAAGCTAGCTTCTACGACAACACGAAACGCGTTTGAAATGCACAACACTGCGATACGACACCAATTTGTACTGACGGAAAAACATATTACAGTATCTGTAATGTATTAGCCCACATTTTATGTTTTGTTTGTACACAGCTACCTTGACAGCATATGTACTGTATTCGTAATAACACGCATGACGTGCTACATGTATCATGATCAATATTATAGTAATTCACTCAATGGACAGTTGTGCGTTTGGTCCAGCTGACCGGGCCGTTTTGTTTGGTTTATTTAGAGTAAGCATTCCATTTATGTCAAAATAGCTTGGTTCCAAGATCCACATTTACAGCGTCAAAGTCACGCTGACCAACCTCACTCTCTCGGCTTCCGTATGTTCCGTTTCACCCTTCCATCGTGCTCGCTTCTAGAAGCAGTAGTTCATCCCCATATATTCAGCTTCAAAAAGATAAGGTTGTAAATCCTCATTTGTCCAAAAATAGTCGTTTTCGTTGTCTGTTACCAAGTCAGCCATGATTAGGAAACACTTGTGTTTGTTTCCGGAAGTCGGAAGTGCGCTGCTATGGAGACGGAAATCAATGCGCTGAGGAAATCAGTACCAAAATACGGTAAATATTGAACAACATATTACATAGTTATGAACGTGTCTGTTACTAAATTACATATAGACTTGCAGTGTGTATATAAAACCTTGATGGAGGGTTTTGAACTTGTTTTAGAGGGCTTTAGGTTACAGCGATGACTACCATTAGCCGCATCTTCAAAGCGTTTATCAACTTAAAATCCTAAAAAAAAGAAAAAGAGGTGTGTTCTTGTCTCTCATGACTGTGAACGATAGGTACATTTTTTTTTCAGTACATCTTTTTTTCAAAGTAAAGTTCCCCTTTAAGCATCAGATCAAGTATGGATGTTTAATACAGCTATAACTATCCCACAATGCCGTAACTGCAGAAAGAATGTTCAATGTTGCACTGATCATTCTCTTATATCGAAACACAGGGAAACTTTAATTGGCTTCTATAAACAACTGCCTTTTCGATTTTAGTTAAAAACTACACATACCTCAATTTAACTCATTGCTAAAGAAACATAATGGGCGAATGAAACAGGCCCGAAATAAAGTTTTTAATATTCATTCCTCCAAAGCAGGCCAGCTGCTCAGGTTGGCCACACTTGTTTTGGAAAAAGGGGTCACCTGGCAACCCCATTACAATCTGCTAAAAGCAGTCCAAAATAGGCCACCAAGCAGCAGACTGTGAATATGCACAAGTGTTTATACGCACTGCCTCATTTCCGACAACATACGCCGACCCAAGTGGCAGTTCTGTCATGTTACCTGGAGGCCAGTAGTCACCGGCCTTATGCTGTTTCAATCGGCAGATGTGCTCCTGAAGTAACTGGATATGTTCACTATTCCTCTCTTCTAAACTTGCGAGCGGAATGTCTGTCAACAATGTTAGGGGGGATAACAACAACAAAAAATAGGGGTTTTGTATGACTCGCAAAGGATACTCAGCGAGCTGGGTAAATGGCAAATATCCACCTCCACAAGAGGGCGCACATCCAACAAGAGATGAGGCTCTGCTTTGTCCACAATGGATTTGTAATCCTGGAATTACAGAGAAACATATCTTAATGCACAACATAATAATCATTGAGAAGGAAGTGCTCTTATTTTAGGAAAACTGATTTATATCTCCCAGTTAAACACGGAAATGTAAATGACTTACAGCAAACTCGATTGAAGTAAAGATATGATTTGATTTGTATTCGTATTATAATTATATTAACTGCTTTTCCTGAAATAACAGGAAACAAAACTGCTTCCAATTGGAGCTCCAAAAGCAAACCAAATTCAACGTGATCTCCATCTTTGCACCTAATGGTTGTTTAATAGTGCAGATTGTGTGATCATACGCACACGAAACCTTCTTGCTATACTACTTTTGCCAAACACAGTATTATTATTTTACTGTGGAAAATTAAACCGCACATTTTAGGGCTAGGTGAGTGCTGATACGTGTGTTCATATCTTGAGACAAGTACAGTATGTAGCACTCAAACAGGGCAGCATGCAGTGGACAAAGGTTCCTCACTTGCACTGAGATCCTCTGATCTCTGGACAGGAGGTTCAGTCTGCGACACTGAAACCAACATAAAATGTTCTATAATAAACTAAACAATCATGTCACATAAAAGCATGAGTCAACTTGTGATCCATAACATCAAAACCAACCTTATCTGTTGCAGCTGACCCGCAGAAGGCCTCGTAGTCCACGAGCTGCGTTACACTGGGCTTCTCACCACACACTGCACAACCCGACTGCTTGGGACGCAACCGGATGGATCTGAATCTGGCACTTTGAGCGTCAAAGATTACCAGGTGCTGGCCACATGAAGCTGCCATGTTTGGTTAAGTTGTGACAAACATTTGCTAACACTATTAATGTTTAGTCCCCCTGTTGACAAGCGGCTAACAGCTAATTATGTGTGGAGACAATACCCTAAGGCAGTGGTTCTCAACCTTTTTTCAGTGATGTACCCCCTGTGAAATTTTTTTTAATTCAAGTACCCCGTAATTAGAGCAAAGCATTTTTGGTTGAAAAAAAGAGATAAAGAAGTAAAATACAGCACTATGTCATCAGTTTCTGATTTATTCAATTGTATAACAGTGCATAATATTGCTCATTTGTAGTGGTCTTTCTTGAACTATTTGGGAAAAAAAGATATAAAAATAACTAAAAACTTGTTGAAAAATAAACAAGTGATTCAATTCTAAATAAAGATTTCTACACAAAAAAAAACACGAAAAAAATGACAATTACATTTTGAAAAATAGTTTATCTTCAATTTCGACTCTTTAAAATTCAAAATTCAACCGAAAAAAAGAAGAGAAAAACTAGCTAATTCGAATCTTTTTGAAAAAATTAAAAAAATAATTTATGGAACATCATTAGTAATTTTTCCTGATTAAGATTAATTTTAGAATTTTGATGACATGTTTTAAATAGGTTAAAATCCAATCTACACTTTGTTAGAATATATAACAAATTGGACCAAGCTATATTTCTAACAAAGACAAATCATTATTTCTTCTAGATTTTCCAGAACAAAAATTTTAAAAGGAATTCAAAAGACTTTGAAATAAGATTTAAATTTGATTCTACAGATTTTCTAGATTTGCCAGAATAGTTTTTTTGAATTTTAATCATAATAAGTTTGAATAAATATTTCACAAATATTCTTCGTCGAAAAAACAGAAGCTAAAATTAAGAATTAAATTAAAATTTATTTATTATTCTTTACAATAAAAAAAATAAATTTACTCGAACATTGATTTAAATTGTCAGGAAAGAAGAGGAAGGAATTTAAAAGGTATATGTGTTTAAAAATCCTAAAATCCTTTTTAAGGTTGTATTTTTTCTCTAAAATTGTCTTTCTGAAAGTTACAAGAAGCAAAGTAAAAAAAATAATGAATTTATTTAAACAAGTGAAGACCAAGTCTTTAAAATATTTTCTTGGATTTTCACATTTTATTTGAGTTTTGTCTCTCTTAGAATTAAAAATGTCGGGCAAAGCGAGACCAGCTTGCTAGTAAATAAATAAAATTTTAAAAATAGAGGCAGCTCACTGGTAAGTGCTGCTATTTGAGCTATTTTTAGAACAGGCCAGCGGGCGACTCATCTGGTCCTTACGGGCTACCTGGTGCCCGCGGGCACCGCGTTGGTGACTCCTGTTCTAAACATTTCTTCACAAAAAAAAAAATCTTTAACATCAATATTTATGAAACATGTCCACAAAAAAATCTAGCTGTCAACACTGAATATTGCATTGTTGCATTTCTTTTCACAGTTCTTTTTGACAGACATTTTAGTGAGGGTCAAACCATCATGGCATGGGGGAAACTCTGCGTTTATGGTAATGAATGGAATAGCCTACTTGATTTGATGTTCAGTTTATGAACTTACATTCATATTTTGTTGAAGTATTATTCAATAAATATATTTATAAAGGTTTTTTGAATTGTTGCTATTTTTAGAATATTTTAAAAAAATCTCACGTACCCCTTGGCATACCTTCAAGTACCCCCAGGGGTACGCGTACCCCCATTTGAGAACCACTGCCCTAAGGCCTAGTATCTAATAGGGGAACCACACTTTTTTATTTATTTTGCCTATCGTTCACAACCATTATGAAATACATTACGGATGTATTTTTTTAATACAGTCTAACTTGTAAATAAATGTAAATAAAAGTCCACTAACAACAAAGTCAATGGGAGGTCCTTTATTCTGCCCACGGTGCCGTGATCACAAGTGTGCGTTCCAATATTGACATCATCCTCTCTTCCTTTCTTGCGGAAATTTACTGTAGATAACAAATCATGCCTTTCACCTGGATATTAGAAGAACGAGGACGTATTACAACAAGTTGGTAGACTTTGACAGCCAATTTAGGCCCGGAAATGGTGAGAATGACACAAAAAGACACTTGGTTCCACTCTCCTTTTCTGCGCAGAGTATGAGTCATTCTTCACTTAAACGGGAATATAAAAATATTTTATGAATTGCCATCCTAATGACAGCAGACATTGAGCAGTAAGGGATGTTTTATTATGTTTGTTGGCTCTCATGAAGCCTGCAGTGAGAAATAATCAGTAATGTTGAAAAAAAGCGCTTGTCGAGATGCGTTTATTAAAAGTGATTGCTTAAAATGATCAAAATACATAAATATTACATTTTATTATAAATGTGCCCGTTGCTACATTGCATATAAACACAGTGTGCATATAACACTTTAATGAAGGGGTTTGGATGTTTTAAGCGCTCTTATAGGCAGAATAGAGAGACTTCCTTAAACTCCATTGTAAGCGTACTTTTGATCGCATTTATTTACTATTTAGAATGCATAAAAAAAGACAAACATATGTGTTCTTGTTTTACATAAGGATTGTGAGTGATAAGCAAAGTTCCAAAAAAGTGCAGTTCCCCTTTAAATATCATTGTCAAGTATTATTACTGGAGGACGAGACTAAACATGTTACACAACAACAGAAAGCCAGAAGAAGGTATGCAAATAAATAAGCTAACTGCTAAACTAGCTTGAAATAACACTAAGATGCCTACTAAAGTTTTAAGAAGTTTAGATGGAACCAAGTTACAGCGGAAAGTAATCAGATATTAACAGGAAATTAACACGTAGATTAATAGGAGTCTAGACAGAGGATAACATAACTGTTGGTGTATCAGCATTGTCATAGTCGGTACATGACATGTAAGAGTGCGGATTGATTCATAAATTGGTGATGTCAACACCAAGGGTAGTATCTGCATTAGATCGATACTAGAGTGATTAGGTGGATATTTGTATTTTCTCAAAATATGTTCTTGATTGTATTTGTTAATGTTTACATACTCAGGGAATAAGTCTCTTAACACAGGAGGACTTAGAGGGCAAAACCCAAATAATAAAAAAAGTAGTAGATAGTAGTTTTTGCTTTACTTTAGTTATTGTGAACTATTGATTATTTATTTTTTGCTCATACAACTGTAAAAACTAGTTTAAATATTGTTTTGGTATTGTCAAACAGTCATTAGCACTCTCCAATAAGAAATAAAAAAAATGACCAGTAATACATGTGAAGTGTACAGCAGCAACAGTATGTTTTGCCAGAGTTGAGTTTGGATACAGCCTTGTCCAGAGGCTACCTTGAGGACCTCCAGTGCTTGAAAGCAACCCATTATGCCTGGAACTTACAGATAAGCACAACATTTTACCATTAAACACCATTTAACAGAGTGGAGAGGGTGGAGAAAGACATAGCTGTACACAGGTAATGGCTTATGGAAAAGGAGCTTGACTTACCGACGCCTAGAACGCCTCCGTCAGAACAGTTGGTCACTGTCTCTGGGGGCGGAGGCACTGGGTACAAGCATCTGTAGCAAGGGCCTCCATCATAGTTGTAAATGGTCAACTATGCAAACACCATCAGACCAAAAAGTTTGGTAGGTAATTGCTACAGCAAACTGACCTGCCTAATATCTTACCTGTCCCTCCATTCTCAGGGCACTCGCTGATACTAGAGGTTTACCACTGAGCACACAGGCATCATTGACAAGGTAACGAGTGGGGACATTGTCTGAACAATCGGCCACAATGTCATATATGGAGTGGGTAAAGTTAAAGTACATAAGCAGAACATTTCTATATTAAATGGAAAAAGTATTCAGTGTCTCTAAACCAGAATGAAATATTGTGAAAAAGGGATGTAGGCTGAGGATACTGTTGAATGAGCTGCAAGGCGTTCTCAGACGAAAGCTGGAGGTGGTAAGGGACACACTCCACACTTGAGTTTAACCTGTGAGGTTACATTCAAAAAGTAGAGCAACAACATTTACATATTTGAATTATGCAAGTTTGTACAGCAGAAAGTAAAATACCCCTTGTGATGTCACCACAGAAGAGCTTTGATGTTGGTGTTTTCCATTTGTTATTAGACTTGGCGCTACTTGTTCCCCTTTGCTCGTAAACACAATACAACACACCTGGTCTGCCAGAAAATAAGAAGGAGCAGGCGGATCAGTGTTGCCAATTTAGCGAATAATATGACGCTTTTAGATACTCTTTCAAAACAGCGCCCAGCGGCAAATCTAGCAAAGACACGTTTGGAAAATGACATGAAAGCTCACATGCCTTTTCTGAACAAGCACCATGTGCTGCTGTGAGGCCCTCCCCCATCTAAAAGGTACCCAGAGGCAGCTCAGTTTTGTTTGTGGTATTTAAAAAAAACACCAAAAAAACACAGACAGTAATAAAAGTCTCAATCAAAAACTGCTAGCAGTGATTTTTTCCTTGATAAAAACATAATAAAGTAACTTCTGAAAAAATTCTGAAAAAGAAATACGAGACAGTCTTTTGAACGGCTCTTGGAAAAGAACAGCTCTCTTCAGAGAGCCATAAATCCCATATCTACCAGAATTCAGTACTTGTGTATTCATCTTGGCTGTTCAGTACAATATGGTTAAAATGATAGTAATAATCCATTTATCCATTTTCTACCGCTTGTCCCTATCGGGGTCACGGGGCTGCTGGAGCCTATCTCAACTCTTTCGGGCGTAAGGCGGGGTACACCCTGTACAAGTCGCCACCTCATCGCAGGATAGTAATAATGTGCTGCATTTAAACTTTGTGAAGGAACTTACCTGCTACACACTATGAAATCTCCCTGTGCATACAGTATTACCATCATGTCAAAGTTAAGGGCAAGAACACATCGTATTCAACAAAATTCATTCTTAGGAGTGGTAATAGATGAAAATATATCATGGAAGCCTCATATAAGTTACTTGAGGACAAAGGTTGCTAAATGTGTTGGAATGATGAGAAGATCATGTCATTTATTGAACACCAATGCTCTGCTGTTATTGTACCATTCATTTATTATGTCGTATTTAAATTATTGTGTTGAAGTCTGGGGAAATTGTTATAAATCCCATCTACAGCCTTTAGTCACTCTGCAGAAAAAGGCCATTAGGATTGTGTCCAATGTTCACTACAGACATCATTCAAATCCACTATTCGTGGAGTTAAAGCAACTTAAACTGCACGATGTAATCCAATTTAAAACTGCTCAAATTATGTTTAGGGCATCCCAAAACTCTCTACCATCCAATATACAGAACCTATTCCAGGATAGAGATGCTCACCATAGGTACAGTCTAAGAGGAAACAACAAATTATATTTGCCTAAATTTAGAACAACTTTAAAGTCAATGTGCATTTCAGTGCGTGGAGTCAGTCTGTGGAACAACTTAGGGGAAGAGTTAAAAACGTGTTCTAACATGATTCAATTTAAAAGACTGTTTAAAAAAGAAGTACTGAAGAAGTACGAGGAGGAAAGAGAGTGATGCCCTCAGCACAGAGCGATGGGAGAGAGGTGTATGGTCAGAGAGTGTTTGGGCCTGTGTGTGTGTGTGTGAGTGTGTGTGTGTGTTTTGTCTCGTCTTGTCTTGTCTCAAAGTAACAGTGGTACTATTGTATTGTTAGTGTACAGGAGCTTTTCTTGTTTTTGTTTGTATAGTATTGTTCTTGTATTATATTGTTTATGTTAAATGTGGAATGAGTGAGAGGGGTTGGGATATTATAAGCATCTGCTTCATCCAACCCCTTTTCAAGCCTTGCATAAATGTCTCTGCCAAAATGTAAAAAAAAAAAAAAAATGTTTTGTTGTACTGTGCAGGTTTGAAATAAATACTTCAATTCAATTCTAATTCTATTTCTTTTAAGTTGTACTGTTATCAGCAGTTAAATTCTTTTTATACTTTTTTCACAGTTAAAAATGTTACATTTTCCTGTCAAGTACCAGGCAGTAACAATTCCTCTCCACTTCCATGTTACACAAAACTGTACTATCAATAAAGCTTTTACTAAGGTGGCAGTTTAAGCCTTGAACTAATGCTTAGTTAAAATTCTAAATATACTTTTTGGGGGGGAAATCACTTACGAATCCCAGCATCCAGAACTGTTGTTTGACTTTAGATGTTCCAGTTTGTTTCCTAGTGGTAAAATGGCCCCCTCATGTGGCTATTTTGTGTGCATACTAACTCCACAAGTGGGGGCCAAGAGGCAGCAAAATAAGTTGTGTTTGAAATCACATGTTTTCACAACATTTACATAGGCTGGAGTCAAATACACACTTAAATATAGCTTGTGGTGAGACTGGAAAGCGCCGGCATACATTGCACAGTAACCATTACTGTCACAAAAACATTTCAATACACCTAATTAAGGGATGTTTACTAATAATAAAACCAGCATTTCTTATTTGACACCAGTTTGAACAGTTATGTTGATGATGAATACTATTTGACCCGCACATATGTGTGACTGTGTTATGTGACTTTGAGCGGTGCGGACGTCACCTTCTAACTGCATTGGCAGCAGACAGAGCTTTAGCTTGACCCTGGTTCTCCTCCCCATGCAGCACTTGTCTATGCAGGTTGCTGAGCTCCACCTCATCATAGTCCAGCAGGCCCAGGCGCCCTGGTGACAATTATGAAAATGAGTGCCAGATTTCAACAATCAATAAACAAAAACCTATCCACTTCCAAACGACTTTAATAAGATGAAATGTAAAAATACTACAACAAGTAGACTGCCTGTCATTAAAATAGTCCATCAAAAACTTGTTTTATATAAAAATGTTGACAATGAAAAAATTAAAATGGAGTTTAACTTTTTAGAACCACATTTTATTTTATGTTTAAGAATGCATGGGAATAACAAAAAATGTACCTCTTAATCAAGAATCAATCATGTGCTTTACTTTTAGTAACTCAAATATAAAGAAAACTATCACTGATAGCAGTTATAATGTCGGAATATCAGAATAATTGGAATTTACACAGATTTCCCCACAGATTGCCATTATATATGTGGCGGTGGGGGCGTGGTCCATGTGACATCATTAAAATTTTGATTGGGAATGATGTATATATTTTCTTTAAAAAGGCTAAACAACTGTTTTATGTACAGTATGCCAAAAAACATCTGTGCTATCCATCCATTCATTTTCTACCGCTTTTCCCTTTCGGGGTCGCTGGAGCCTATCCCAGCTGCACTCGGGCGGAAAGCGGGGTACACCCTGGACAAGTCGCCACCTCATCGCAGTGTCAACACAGATAGTTATATATATTTAAAAACAAATCTGTGTTATTAGAAATAACACGTTTTCTTATATTATATTGTTATTCTATATTGTTCAATTGTTGGGGCAGAATGTTGGAATTTAGTTTGCCAAATATACATAACACACATACATATATAACAGTCTTTTGAATTAGAGATGAAAATAACTACTTGAGGTGATTTTTGATATTCTCCACAATGAAGTCACTGTAAAACGAAGCACATTAAGGAAGTACATTGTATACACATGAAGTGCACATACATGTATGAATCACGTTAAATTAATAATACAGTTTGGAATAAACTGAAAAAAGCAATACAGTTATGCAGGATGAAAGTTGGCTGTAATGCCGCTAGCTTAATGCTAGCATACAATGGACCAGCTTACTGACAGGCTAACCAAAATTAGCAGAGCCAATCGCAGGGTACATACAGTACATAGAAAAACAATTATTCACACTCACATTTATACCTATTGACAATTTACAGTCTGCAGTAGGGTTGTACGGTATACCGGTACTAATAAAGTACCACGATATCAATTGATTGAAATCGGTACCATACTGCCTTTGAAAAGTACCGGTACCATTCTTTCATCTGCGGTGATGACTACAGAGCCGAGGCGTATGATGTTGAGTGTGTCAAAACGCCCACACAAAGTGCATACAAGCAATAACATCTTGGAGAGGAAGAATGGCAAAAAACGACAATTCTACTGGTTAATAAAAAGTGTGCTTGAAGCGCAATATGGAGGTATATGGGCTTCAAAACTAACGGTAAAGGTGACGCTTTAAACAAGGAAGCAAGTGTTGCTTTAAAACACGCTTCGCCGAATGTGGCGATTAGTATTACCATATTTGCTTCAAACTTAAAGGCCTACTGAAATGAAATATTTTTATTTAAACGGGGATAGCAGATCCATTCTATGTGTCATACTTGATCATTTCGCGATATTGCCATATTTTTGCTGAAAGGATTTAGTAGAGAACATCGACGATAAAGTTCGCAACTTTTGGTCGCTGATAACAAAAGCCTTGCCTGTACCGGAAGTAGCGTGACGTCCCAGGTTGAAAGGCTCCTCACATTTCCCCATTGTTTTCAATGCAGCGAGAGCGATTCGGACCGAGAAAGTGACGATACCCCATTAATTTGAGCGAGGATGAAAGATTTGTGGATGAGGAACGTGAGAGTGAAGGACTAGAGTGCAATGCAGGACGTATCTTTTTTCGCTCTGACCGTAATTTAATTTCTCCTTTTTCTATTGTGGATCACGGATTTGTATTTTAAACCACCTCGGATACTATATCCTCTTGAAAATGAGAGTCGAGAACGCCAAATGGACATTCACAGTGACTTTTATCTCCACGACAATACATCGGCGAAGCTCTTTAGCTACGGAGCTAACGTGATAGCATCGGGCTTAAATGCAGATAGAAACAAAAGAAATAAACCCCTGACTGGAAGGATAGACAGAAAATCAACAATACTATTAAACCATGGACATGTAACTACACGGTTAATGCTTTACAGGCTGGCGAAGCTTAACAATGCTGTTGCTAACGACGCCATTGAAGCTAACTTAGCAACGGGACCTCACAGAGCTGTGCTAAAAATATTAGCTATCCACCTACGCCAGCCAGCCCTCATCTGCTCATCAACACCCGTGGTCACCTACGTTCCAGCGATCGACGGCGCGACGAAGGACTTCACCCGATCATAGATGCGGTCGGCGGCCCGGAGACGGAGGAAGTCAAGGTGAGGTCGGCGGCTAGCGCGTCTGCTATCCATCTCAAAGTCCTCCTGGTTGTGTTGCTGTAGTCCGCCGCTAATACACCGATCCCACCTACAACTTTCTTCTTAGCAGTCTTCATTGTTCATTAAACAAATTGCAAAAGATTCACCAACACAGATGTCCAGAATACTGTGGAATTTTGAGATGAAAACAGAGCTTTTTGTATTGGATTCAATGGGGTCCGAATACTTCCGTTTCAACGATTGACGTCACGCGCATACGTCATCATACATAGACGCTTTCAACCGGAAGTTTCGCGGGAAATTTAAAATTGCACTTTATGAGTTAACCCGGCCGTATTGGTATGTGTTGCAATGTTAAGATTTCATCATTGATATATAAACTATCAGACTGCGTGGTCGGTAGTAGTGGGTTACAGTAAGCCTTTAAGTAAACATGTAAATAATGAACCTTCAGATCTGGAGTTATAAATAGTGACAGGTAATAATGTAGTTGTTACACCTGTCCTGCTGTTTGGCACCGGTGCAGACTGTCGTCAAGAAGCACAGGGCAGACGTTCCCTTCAGGGTCGATGTTTTCGTCGGGGGTAATCCTTCACTTTACAATGAGTCTACTAAACAGCGCTTTCCGGTCAGAATTCGAGGCCGCCGATTTGTGACATTCTGGTAGCTTTATTAGTTTTGCAGGACACAACCGGACACGTTCATGCTCTACCTCTCCATGTCTTTACTCGCCACACAAATATTAGCGGAGTTAGGACCGCCCATCTAATGTCAACAAGTGCAAGTAAAATGACTGAATTTGGTTAAAAAAAATTGCTACAATTTGTGTTTTATCTTTAACAAATGTGTGTTTTACCAGCTACATGGCTTATCTGTGTACATTTATTCATAGTTTTGTTTTTAGTACTTAGTAATTATTGTATTTTTCTTAAAGCACAGACCAGGATTGGCAACCATAAATCATAAATCATTTAATGTAATGTTAATAAAGCCTTTTTACTATATTCTAATCTAATTCTTGATTATGGAAAATTGTGCTTTGAGTGCAACAAGAAAAACAATGTGTTTAATGCCCTTTCATTTAAATTTTAACCTTCTAAAATTGTTTTTTGAGTGCAATAGGAAACATATGTTTATCATATTGTAAGATTCTCTGTTAAAATAAAGCCAAAATGTAAATTTTTTCGTAGTTCCCTTTATTTGGAAAAGTATCGATATACATTGTGGTACCGGTACCAAATTATTGGTATCGGGACAACCCTAGTCTCCAGTTAACCAAACATGCATATTTTTGGAATGTGGGAGGAAACCGCAGTACCCAGAGAAAACCCCACACGCATGGGAGAACATGCACACTTCACACAAACAGAGATGTCCAAACAGAGGTTAGACGATGCACACGGCGTAAAGTTTGACATTATTGTCAGTAGTAAAGTCAAAATGAGGGTAGTTTACCCAGGCTTGAACATGAAATGCCTTAATTAAATTGAAATACCTTTCTATTTTTCTCATAACTTTTGTCTAGCGTCAACTCCCTTCAGGTGCGTAGTCAGCTGTGGCACTGCTGACAAGCGGGTTGGATGCACTTTTTTGTTTTGTTTTTTGGTTGTTGTTTTTTTCTAAATCAAAAAGCATTGACGTACATTTTTATGATATTTGAGACGTACTTGAAACTTATTATACTTATGATACTATATATATATAATAGACCAGCGAGTCTCACACTGTGGCACGGGCTCCATCTTGTGGTACGCCAAAGTTGAGCTGGTTGATTATGGCAAAAATAATAACCCCGATCAATTACACGATTATTCATTAATTTGTAAAGTATTTATTGTACCACCAAAACTCAACTTTAAATAAAGTTTAAAAACAACTGATATCAATTAATAACGAATAAACCACAAAAAGGTAAAATAATAATAATAGCAATAACAATCACTTTAAATAACAATAGCAATATAAAAAACAAGCAAATTATATAAGCGAGCATGAAAAAAATATTTCAAATGGGAAGGAATGGATTTGTACACTCTTAAGAAAAATATTTTTTTAAGGTTTTAAACCATTCATCATCACCAAGGCGTTAGTGCTCGCTACAACCTCATTTAATTTGACTCACACAGATTTAGAGAAGGAAAGATTGGAAACACATCGTGTCTTTACATTTGAAGCGGTCCACAAATTAAACATTAATTCATAAGAGACAAAATTGGACTTTATTCGTGCATCACAAAGTAACGTATTTGATTGACATAACGAGTGCTGTGCTGCTGTGATCGTGACACTAATGAGAAAAATTATACGTTTGTTTGCAGTTGATTTCCTGCTACACATATTGGTCTTATCTACAATTCATATCTGCAGTGGTTTTTGTGTGAAGTTCATATTTTGTCTCACTATTTAGCAATAGATGTCCTAATTGTTCAGCATTATTTGCCAGCGAAATCAAGATTTAGTATGCTGTTGAGCCTACGAGAGATTTATTAATGTAGTTTATTAATATTATGAAGGATATTTTCTTGATGCTAACACAAATCATCAAAGACGCTATAATGTGGTCATCCGTGTCGAATAAAGGGCTTGGCTTTCTTGCAGAACAACAACAAAGTTAGTTTCTGTTATGAAAATCGATAATGAAAATACAGTGAATTGGACCAACAATCACAATATTTATTACTAGGACATGACTTTAGTTTATTTGCACAACCAGGTCTTCGTAGTAATATTTAGGTATAGCAACCACAAAAGAACAAACATCAATGCAATATAATGTCCTTTCTTTACATTTAGTTCTGTTTTAACACTACTAATTTAGTAGAGTAGTAGTAGTAGTAGAAGTATAGTAAACTCGATTAAATCACAGAAAGTTTCTCAAACAAATCAATTGTTCAAACAAATCAATTGTTCAAACAAACAATTTACAAAGTGATCGTTCCCGACACAAGCATGGTCTGATTGTATACCACAGGATGATGAAAGTGATATTTTTAAGAAACATTTCCTTCTAAGCACTTTCGTTTTTTCCCTAACTTTATTACCTTTATGAAGGACTTATTTCAGGACTCTATGAATGCTTTCCTATCTCTCTATTTGAACAATTGGAACACCCTAGAACAGAACAGCAATACGGCATTGTCTGCTCAAACTCTACACTCACTCTCACTTGTTTTACTGCTACGCTCAAGCTGCTTGACCATCATGTCAATTAAGACTCGAAGAAGAAAAATGGATGTGACTTTATTCGACATAGATGCTGACCACATTATAGCGTCATTGGTGATATTTGTTAGTGTCAAGAAATTATCCATAATAGTATAAATAAACTAGCTGAATAAATATCTTGTAGGCTCAACAGCATATACGATATCTTGATATTGCTAGCAAAGCTTCATACTGAACAACAAGGACATATACAGCTAAATATTGAGACAAAATATACTTCACATCAGAGAAACGACTGCAGACATGAAGTGTAGATGAGACTAATATTTGTAGCAGGAAATCAACTTCAAAGAAACATAATTAGCGTCACGATCACAGCAGCACGGCACTCGTTATGTCAATCAAATACGTAACTTACCGATGCGCAAATAAGTCCAACTTTGTTTTTCACGAATTAATGCCTAATTTGTGGACCCTTCAGATGTAAAGACATGATGTGCCTCCAATATTTTCTTCTGTAAATACAGTAAGTGTCAAGTGAAGTGAGGAAGCAGTAACCTCTTGGTGATGATAAATGGTTTAAATCTTTAAAATAAAAAATATTTTTCTTAAGAGTGTAAAAATCCACTCCATCCCATTTGAAATATTTTTTTCATTATCGCTTTTATATTTGCCTCTAAACCAGGGGTCTCAAACTCAATTTACCTGGGGGCCACTGGATGCAGAAACTGGGTGAGACTGGGCCGCAAGAAAAGATTTCTTAAAAAAAATCTAACATGCACTTTTTAATGAATTCACCTTCTTTGAATGGCTTTCCTGCCCTAGCAACAATCTCACTCACCATGTAGCTAGCTTTGACTGCTGCATCGCTCTTTTCGCTTGCTTTCTTGAAGAAATCTTGTTGCCTCAGTAGACTGCATTTAAAATTTACAACCCAGTTCACTCTCTCATCTCCCTGGTATTTTGCATACTCCTCAGCATGTTTAGTAGTATAATGACGTTTCAAATGGTATTCCTTGTGCACCGCAACTTTCTCTGTGCAAATAACACACGTCGGGGTGCCCCTGTGCTCAACAAAGAAATATTGCATCTCCTACTTTTCCTGGAATTGTCTTTGCTCATCACTAACCTTTCTCTTCACTGCAGGCTTTGAAAAATACATGTTTGGGATTGTGGAATATATTTGTATTTAGCCAACGCACAGAGAATAATGTTATTTCCGCAATGTGTGTCGTTCCGCTTTTCCTCCCTACAGCAACACAGCGGTCGGCGGAAAGTACCGGGATCGGGAGCGCAAAAAAGTGACGGCTCCCGGAGTGTTATCCGGCGTCATATAAAAATATATGTAGTGTTCATTGTGTGAGGCAATGCAAATTAATCAATACAAAAAACAAATAACGGTTTGAATTGGTCCCGGTTATCAAGGACTTTATTAATGACGGACAGGTGTCGCGGTGTGACTGCAGCCAGGCACGTAAGAAAACCCTCGTCTCCATGGCAACTTTTCTGTCGCTTTCACTAACGCAGGGGTATTTTGGACCCAAAATAACAAAAAATCGTCTGTCTGAAGCCAACGGGAGGGGGAGGGCTCGCTGTGGAGTTTACAGTTACGGTAGCACAATTAGCCCCGAACGGGAGAGAGAGAGACTGCCGAAACTCAGTACCCCTCCCGTAAATCTCCCGACTTTTCTATTTCTATTCTATTCACCCGACTTTCACCCGTAAAGCAATGTTGAGAGCATGACGGGATGGCGTGCTGGTCCAGTCACATGTTGTATGCAGCCTCTGCAGACACACACAAGTTACTGCAAGGCATACTTGGTCAACAGCCATACAGGTCACACTGAAGGTAACTGTATAAACAACTTTATCACTGTTACAAATATGCGCCACACTGTGAACCCACACCAAACAAGAATGACAAACACATTTCGGGAGAACATCCGCACTGTAACACAACTTAAACACAACAGAACAAATACCCAGAATCCTTTGCAGCCCTAACTCTTCCGGACTATGGAAATTTGGGGGCGGGGGGTTGGGGGATAACGGGGGTGTATATTCTAGCCCGGAAGAGTTAGGGCTGCAAAGGATTCTGGGTATTTGTTCTGTTGTGTTTATGTTGTGTTACGGTGCGGATGTTCTCCCGAAATGTGTTTGTCATTCTTGTTTGGTGTGGGTTCACAGTGTGGCGCATATTTGTAGCAATGTTAAATTGTTTATACGGCCACCCTCAGTGTGACCTGTATGGCTGTTGACCAAGTATGTCTTGCAGTCACTTACGTGTGTCTGCAGAAGCCTCATACAACATGTGACTGGGCCGGGACGCTGTTTGTATGGTGAGAAAGCTGACGCGACGACAGGTTGTAGAGGACACCAAAGGCAGTGCCATCACGGCACTCCCTTAATTATATTGTCTGGGAGAAAATGGGGAGAATGGTAGCCCCGGGAGACTTATGGGAGGGGCACTGAAATTCGGGAGTCTCCCGGGAAAACCTGGAGGGTTGGGAAGTATGCTCGCGGGCCGCACTAACATTAAACTTTCATATTAAGGTGGGGGCCGCAAAATAACGCCTTGCGGGCCGCGTGTCTGAGACCCCTGTCTAAAGCTTTCAAAATAAGCCTGTATCTGCACTGATTCAAGTTAAAAAAGGTAGCCTAATGGGGCTTAGACCATCACCTGAAACCCGGAAGTGCCCGGATGTGCCTCGAGGTCACATGATTGCAACCCACCTATAAGTGCTTTAAAGGCCTACTGAAACCCACTACTACCGACCACACAGTCTGATAGTTTATATATCAATGATGAAATCTTAACATTACAACACATGCCAATACGGCCGGGTTAACTTATAAAGTGCAATTTTAAATTTCCCGCTAAACTTCCGGTTGAAAACGTCTATGTATGATGACGTATGCGCGTGACGTCAATCGTTGAAACGGAAGTATTCGGACACCATTGAATCCAATACAAAAAGCTCTGTTTTCATCTCAAAATTCCACAGTACTCTGGACATCTGTGTTGGTGAATCTTTTGCAATTTGTTTAATGAACAATGAAGACTGCAAAGAAGAAAGTTGTAGGTGGGATCGGTCTATTAGCGGCTGGCTGCAGCAACACAACCAGGAGGACTTTGAGGTGGATAGCAGACGCGCTATCCGACGCTAGCCGCCGACCGCATCGGTGATCGGTTGAAGTCCTTCGTCGCACCGTCGATCGCTGGAACGCAGGTGAGCACGGGTGTTGATGAGCAGATGAGGGCTGGCTGGTGTAGGTGGATAGCTAATGTTTTTAGCATAGCTCTGTGAGGTCCCGTTGCTAAGTTAGCTTCAATGGCGTAGTTAGCAACAGCATTGTTAAGCTTTGCCAGGCTGGAAAGCATTAACCGTGTATTTACAGGTCCATGGTTTAATAGTATTGTTGATTTTCTGTCTGTCCTTCCAGTCAGGGGCTTATTTCTTTTGTTTCTATATGCAGTTAAGCCGATGCTATCACGTTAGCTCCGTAGCTAAAGTGTTTCGACGATGTATTGTCGTGGAGATAAAAGTCACTGTGAATGTCCATTTCGCCTTCTCGACTCTCATTTTCAAGAGGATATAGTATCCGAGGTGGTTTAAAATACAAATCCGTGATCCACAATAGAAAAAGGAGAGAGTGTGGAATCCAATGAGCCAGCTTGTACCTAAGTTACGGTCAGAGCGAAAAAAGATATGTCCTGCACTGCACTGTAGTCCTTCACTCTCACGTTCCTCATCCACAAATCTTTCATCCTGGCTCAAATTAATGGGGTTATCGTCACTTTCTCGGTCTGAATCGCTCTCGCTGCTGGTGTAAACAATGGGGAAATGTGACGAGCCTTTCAACCTGTGACGTCACGCTACTTCCGGTACAGGCAAGGCTTTTTTTATCAGCGACCAAAAGTTGCGAACTTTATCGTCGATGTGCTCTACTAAATCCTTTCAGCAAAAATATGGCAATATCGCGAAATGATCAAGTATGACACATAGAATGGATCTGCTATCCCCGTTTAAATTTAAAAAAAAATATTTCAGTAGGCCTTTAAGTATATTGTGCTTATGTAAGATACCTTTATTTTGTTAGCCCAGTCAGACCGGTCGCGGCACACCGCGCCATAATTGTAAAGGTGGGAAGTGTGTTGTGCTGTTTTTCTCAACTTGAGTAAAGATGCGACTCACTTGAGGCGGTTTAAAAAAAATAAAGAGAGAGCCTCTCAAGTTGCGACCAAAGTCTTGTTTGTACAAAGATACCCCACAAAAGTTCCTGAACTGTGTTCAACCAATTAGCGTTCGACAGCACAGCCCGCAACCGAAAAGGTTCCTGGTAGCTTGGAAAAGTCCCACCTGAACTCCGAAAGGTTCTTATAAGAACTAAATCTACCCAGGTAGTTTTTGGTGGAAACACAGGGGGAACAGTGGGGAAGTTCATGTGGTGGAAATTATTATTTATTTGGTTATACTGAGAGGCATCTGCTCACTACTTGCAACTCTTAGTCGGATAGGCACCAATATTTTTCACTACAAACGATCTTGTTCTTATGTTTAATACAGAGTATAATAATGCATTTGATTATTATACTGCCTTGGGAGTAATGAAAGTGTTAAAAGTTACGCGATTGAGTTACCTACCTATACCTGCTGCTGCTAGATACTGAGCCAGAGGACAGCCAAGTCCTCCACAACCAACAACCAGCACCGAGGTCTTGGATAGGTTCAGCTGTCCTATAAAGAATCACAATTCACTGTGTTGTGTCATACAGTACATCCAAGTGTGTACAGTGTAGCAGAAGAATTCTTACCTTGTACTCCCAGCTCAGGCAGGAGGAGCTGTCTACTGTAACGCATGATGTCTTCATTGGGAAGAGCTGCTTTGGCTTTAAGTGGAGGAAGAGATGTTACTCCATCATGTAGCACTGGATCCAAGCAGCCATTCTTCTAAAACAACAAGTATAAAAGAATACGTATATTAATTTCATAAATTAAAAGAGGTTTGCGAAAAGGGTGGAGTGCCATCTCCGGGTTGGGGAGGAGATCTTGCCCCAAGTGGAGGAGTTCAAGTACCTCGGAGTCTTGTTCACGAGTGAGGGAAGAGTGGATCGTGAGATCGACAGGCGGATCGGTGAGGCGTCTTCAGTAATGCGGACACTGTATCAATCCGTTGTGGTAAAGAAGGAGCTGAGCCGGAAGGCAAAGCTCGAATTTTTACCGGTCGATCTACGTTCCCATCTTCATCTAAGGTCATGAGCTTTGGGTCATGACCGAAAGGACAAGATCACGGGTACAAGCGGCCGAAATGAGTTTCCTCCGCCGGGTGGCGGGGCTCTCCCTTAGAGATAGGGTGAGAAGCTCTGTCATCCGGGAGGAGCTCAAAGTAAAGCCGCTGCTCCTCCACATCGAGAGGAGCCAGATGAGGTGGTTCGGGCATCTGGTCAGGATGCCACCCGAACGCCTCCCTAGGGAGGTGTTTCGGGCACGTCTGACCGGTAGGAGGCCACGGGGAAGATCCAGGAAACGTTGGGAAGACTATCTCTCCCGGCTGGCCTGGGAACGCCTCGGGATCCCTCGGGAGGAGCTGGACGAAGTGGCTGGGGAGAGGGAAGTCTGGGCTTCCCTGCTTAGGCTGCTGCCCCCGCGACCCGACCTCGGATAAGCGGAAGAAGATGGATGGATAGAAAAGAGGTTTGTCATGAAAAATCATCATAGCTATAATACATGTTATGTAGCAAGTACCCCCTGGTGTGCCTCAAAGTATACCCCAGGGCTCAAATTTAACCGCGGCAACCACGGCAAGTGCCGCCACCGCCCTCGTCATTTGCCGTAATGCCCAAAAAATTTACCAACATTTGCGGCAAGAACATGCCGTGACCGCCCTTGACTTTTTACTTGTTAATGGACGAGGGATGTAACAGCAAACGGTATAATGATAATTTGCGATAAAGTTCCCGACGGTTAGTAATACCGTTTAATTTTTTAATTACCGAAAAACCGTCATTTATTAATGCATTTTCGGCAACACGAAGTCAGGCGCTTGCGCACTAGCGGTGTTTGGCTTGATAATCATGGCAGACAAACGACACCGACTTTGCTGCAGAGATTTTCCCTCGGAGTAAACAGAGCCAAACGCTTGGTTTAACGTTGTTTTCCTTCGCTTTCTGGCCTGCGTTTAAGAGTGCATTTCTGTGTTTAGATGGAGACAAGTGTGGACAAAATTGGAGACAGACACACTTGTCCCCACGCTAAAAGTATACAGCGAAGGAGAAAACTATTTGATGTTTTGCAGCAGGCGATGTGTCGTGAACGTTGTCACGTGTTTTATAAAGTCTTTACTTTATTTACTGTGATGTTCACTCCTTTATTTACTGCAAACTGTATCAGTGTTCAAAATAATATCAATATTGGCTAAAAAGTTTTGTCATCTCATGGAATTGAACGCAGGCTGTGAAGATTTTTTTATTCGATGTGAGAGGTGTCACTCCTCTTTATTTTTATTTTTGGCCAAACTGTTGTACTGAACCACTAGGGAGGCGTTGGAGAAGAACAAAGCTTGTTTATTAGACTTCATCTTCATCAGCCAAACTGCATTGTGTTTTATTTTGATATCAAAAAGTAAACACCAGGGTTTATTTCACATTGTGTTTTTTTCATGTCACAAAGGTATTACTTTAAAAACCATTTGACAAGTCATGTTGTTAATGTTTTATTGTGTATAGTTAAATTCCTATACAACATATTTCGGCTCAAACCCTTAATGGATCTGTCCCGATACAGCATCTACATGTACATATAAATGTACATAACTTAAAAAAATTGAATAAAATCGCTATCAAAATGTAAAAATAGAGATAAAGGCATCATGGAATTACAAAAACCTGACAAGTTGATATTATTAAAGAATAAAAAAAACTAATATTTGTCTATAAATATATGGATAGCGTTTATCTATAGTCTTTTCATTAGACATGATGGTATTACGTTCACACCCCAACACTGCTTTACCTAACAATCAGTAATCATGATTTCAATAATGATAACAATAATCTTAATCATTACTTTGGCCATAACTGGCAGCCCTAGATCTCATACATGAACACTATTTTTATTTATTATATATATATACTGCCTCGAAAGAAAATATTTTCCTAAAATATGAGCCCTCCTTTAAGGCAACACTTGCCTTGACCTTAAAAAGTTGAAATTCGAGGCCTGATACCCATATGAGAAAAAGTGTTACATAGCATGTCATGTATTAGTTTCTGCAAATATTTGACTCCATAGCTAATATGCCAACCAGCAGGAAAACATATTAGTGATTGTGAATGTGTACTATTATGACATACAGTCAAATAGGACAATAATAGCGCGTTTACATTAAGCTGCCTTAATATTCAACAAAACAATAACATACACCACCTTTTCGAATACGTCCAGTTTACTCCTCAGAGTTGCAATCTCTTTTTCTTTCTCTTTTAGCTGTGCCCTCAAGAAGCGCATTTCCTGCGTCATTGCTGCTGAAACAGGAATAACTACACCGAGGCGACAGACGTTGCAGTGTGACAGGAACAAGTTGAACAGCACACTTCCGGTTTGGTCACGTGGAGATGAAACCACGTGACACAGCGTGTTTGTTGTAGTTGTTTTTATTTTATTATTTTTTTGCATTCGAACCTGGGCTGTGTTCCAAATAGCAAACTTCCACACTTTCACTTTTAGACATTTTTTAGTGCATAGGTGTGTTCACAGAAGTACAGCAAAATAGAAATGTCGCGCGCCGCCAGCACTCAACAATGTAGAAGAGGAGGGTGAGACGCCTCAAGAATGCGTAAAGCTGTCCGCCATCTTGCGGCAGCTATTTGTCAACACTTAAGCAGAAATAGCTACTACTCTATGCCGTATAACTTATGTAAATTAATAGTTTTCATATTTTTGAAATTAACTAAATCATGCTTAACTTAACTTAATGTAAATGGTCCAGACTGTTTGAGAGTCATCAGTTATTTAAACAAATAAATTCCTCTCCAATATTGCTACTACGAGCGTAGTACATCGATAACTATACATTAATGCGTACTGCAATTCTTAACAGCCATGAAAAAGAGCAATTTATTAATAAAACAAATCATTGTACCATGGGTAAAACAGAATCCATCCTGTTTTGGGTCCCACATAAAAGTGGGTGACATTGTTATCACCAGGAAAGATGAGGTCACCAACCTAGGTTCCATTCTAGAGGCTAATCTTTCCTGTGATAAAATTGCAACCAAGGTAATCAAAAAGGTCAACCAACGAACGACATTTCTCTACAGCAGTGGTTCTTAACCTTGTTGGAGGTACCGAACCCCACCAGTTTCATATGCGCATTCATCGAACCCTTCTTTAGTGAACATTTTTATTTTTTTCAAATTCAAGAAAAAGTCATGTTTTTTCACCGGTGCACAAAATGAACCGTGCATGAACATCACCTTGTTCAAAGAACAAAACCAACACAGTGCATGAACTTACAACAAATTACACACCTTACACACATTACCATGAATTGATTAACGTGGACCCCGACTTAAACAAGTTGAAAAACTTATTCGGGTGTTACCATTTAGTGGTCAATTGTACGGAATATGTACTGTACTGTGTAAACTGTACTGTTTCATATAATGTATTCTCTTCCTTTGCAATATAGTAAAAGTTTCAATCAATCAATCAAAAAACCTGCAAATCAGATGGAAAATTAAAGGGAACATTGTTTGGAGGTATCCATAATAAGCTGTTAGGGAGAAGTTTTTATTTACACGATAATTCGGATGTGTCTTTACCTCTGTGGCGGAGGCTCCGCCGAACCCCTAAAGCCGACTCACCGAACCCCTAGGGTTCGATCGAACCCAGGTTAAGAACCACTGCTCTACAGAATCTCCTCTCTGCTCAACAAAAGCACCATGAGGATTCTAGCGGGAACTCTCATTCAACCCTTTTTCTATTACGCATGCACCCCCTGGTACCCTAGCACCTCCAAAACCCTCAAATCTAAACTCCAAACATCCCAGAACAAGCTAGTCAGATTACTTTTAGACCTCCACCCCAGATCACATCTCACTCCTACCCACTTCTCCAAAGGGTGGATGACAGAGTAAAACAACTTGCACTGAGCCTAGTCTATAAAATCCGCTACACCTCCCTGATACCGAAGTACATGTCAAACTACTTCCTTAATGTAAATGACCGCCATAACCACAACACCAGCGGGGGCTCCACTAACCACGTTAAACCCAGATTCCGATCTAACAAAGGTCTTAACTCATTCTCTTTTTATGCCACATCAATGTGGAATGCGCTCCCAACAGGTGTAAAAGAAAGGGCCTCTCTATCCTCCTTCAAAACTGCAATAAAACATCACCTCCAGGCAACTTCAACCCTAAACTAACCCCCTCCCTTCCACATCCCACCTCCCCGGATTGTAAATAATCAAAAGTAAATAATCAAATGTATTTCTAATGTATATACTTGTTCTCATGCTTTCTGAACTCACTATGTTCTCTGCTCGCTGTTCATATCCTACCAAGTCAGACCTACACTGTTTCAATGCCCATTTCTCTGATGATGCAATTGTTGATGACTGAAGTGCTGTTATCAACCAAACCCTCCTCATCCCACCCCCCGGATTGTAAATATAGTAAATAATTCAATGTATATACTCTGATGATGATAGTTGTACCATGAATTGATTTACGTGGATCCCGACCTAAACAAGTTGAAAAACGTATTCGGGTGTTACCATTTAGTGGTCAATTGTACGGAATATGCACTGAACTGTGCAATCTACTAATAAAAGTTTCAATCAATCAAAAAAAGACTTGTACTGGTTGTCGAGGCGGTAGGGACTGCCGTAAGATGGCGGCCGCGCTGACGTAGGGAAAGCAATGGGCAGACACAGAGGAACGTCTACAATCGTCATTTCCGCTTAACGCTACGCGACACTAATCGAATAATAGATATAACTTGTTGTCAGACAGACTAAGGAAGTGTTAAAGTGGTGTACTTGTATAAATGTTTAAATGTGAGTGTGGATTTGTTTTCTTTTTTTATTCGTCTCCGGTCCACGTGTACGCAGCCTTTAAATAGCGCGATAATGTAGTCCACGCTATTCAAATGAGGAAAAATAAGCGTTTTATAATTGCTTGGCGGATCATAGAAAGTGAATGGCAGGAGTCAATGTACACGATGTGATGAGAACGATGCTGCGTTATTTGATAGTATAAATGCGCAGTCACTGTCGGTAAATACATTCCACGCGTCGTACGAGGCACACGCACGCGCACACAGTGAGTCCTGCCTGGCATGTCTGCTGCGCTGCTGCTGCCTTTCACGTGATCGGAGGTCTCTCCCGTGCACAGTCATGCGGATGAGAGCGACAGAAAAGATGGCTTATTTAATGCCTTTTTGTTACACACTTACTATCTGGCTGACTTTCATTCACTGCACTAATGCACATCTCTGGACACAAGAAAAGGTAAGCCTCTCTAATACTTTTTTGTTTGTGTGTGTGTGCGTGTTCGCGTGTGTGTGCGTGTGCGTGTGTGTGCGTGTGTTTGTGTGCGTGTGCGTGTGTGTGTTCTGGCAATGCTTACTTAACATCGCTCTGTTTACACAGTCACCTTTAGGGGACCTCTGACAGTATGGGGACAAAAAAAACAGGTCCCCTAAAGCAGGGGTGTCCAAAGTGCGGCCCGGGGGCCATTTGCGGCCCACAGCTAATTGTTTGCCGGCCTGCCACACATTCTGGAAATGCTATTGCAAAAATTAAAAAAAACATTTAAAAAAGTGGAATGAGGTGAAATCTAACTAGAAAAAGTTGCAATGTTGACACAAAGCTGCCATGCAGGCTTTTTTTCCCCCTTGTGTCTCTTTATTTTTCTTTTTTTGCCATTGCTCCAAAAAAAAAAAATCTATGTTATAATGAATTATTGACCTATTCAAGGCTCCAATTATTTCAAATATTTCACTTTAAAAAATTTTATGTGGGAAATATTGCGTTTATTGTGTGGTTGCCATACAAAAACATCAACATTTTATTTGACAAAAGAGCATAAAACAGACAAAATAATAGTTCAAACGTAAAATGGACAGATATATCTGAAGTTGAGCTCATAACTTAAGTGTTGAAAGTAAAAAAAAAACTGATAAAAATGTATCACTTTCTGAGTGGGGCACCTTTTGGATCCCAAATATATTTAATGGGATTTTATTTATCTTTTCACTGTGATTACTCAAAAATAATAATGAATTAAAATCAATGGTGTCCTGCATTATTGATCTTTTTAAGGCTCTAATTACTGCACATCAAACATTGCTTTCTGAATGTTTTGGGCAGTGGGGGAAATACTGCATATTTCAGTTTTATTATAAAAAACTAAGTTGTCTTTGACAGAAAAGGCATAAAACCTTTTTGTTTTTTTAAACTTTATATCAACCTGAAGTTGATATACTGTAGAGATTTACTGTAAGCGTTAAATAAATAAATAAATAATAATTTGACTTGTTTTTAACATTTTAATGACTTGGACCCTTTATGGTCCCCAGGAGCCCTAGAGGTAAAAAACAAACAAAATCCATATATTTTGTTATGGTTTGAAAATGAAAAATATCAAAATGGCATGCTTTAATTTTTCCTCAGTGGAAAAAGTTTGGACACCCCTACCCTAAAGGGAAACCTTCTTAAATGATACATTTTAATGGTTTCATACAGCATGATTATAAAACATTATTACCTTAAAGCAGGGGTAGGGAACCTATGGCTCTAGAGCCAGATGTGGCTCTTTTGATGACTGTATTTGGCTCTCAGATAAATCTTAGCTGACATTACTTAACAGGATAAGTAATGAATAATTCCGCTGGTAATCACAGTGTTAAAAATAACGTTCAAAATATAAAACATTCTCATGCATTTTAATCCATCCATCCGTTTTCTACATCACCAGTTCAAGAAGTCGCATTAATGGTAAGGAGTATTTTATTTATTATTGGTTAACTTCAGAATAACAATGTTATTAAAAAGAATGTGAGACTTATTATACTCTAAAAATGTTGGTCTTACTCAAAAATGCACACATTTAGTTGTATTCAGTGTTAAAAAAAAATATAAGGCTCTCACGGAAATACATTTTAAAATATTTGGCTTTCATGGCTCTCTCAGCCAAAAAGGTTCCCGACCCTGCCTTAAAGTATGATTCACATTCAGAATTTTCCATCTTCTATATATGGTAGTTGGAGTTGCAGACAACTTCATTACTGCTAAATAGCAGTTTTCAGTAATGTCACAGAAGATGCAGGATTTGCTTTAACATTTAAGTGGTGAAACATCCTATAAGAGGACAGCTGTAGTGCTGTATTCTGAGGATCATGTCAGATTTTATTAGAACTTTTTTTTTTTTTTTTTTTTTTTTGGTCCTCAGTAGTCACGAACAAATTTGTGTGAATTATGCAAAATGATTTCAATTTGGTCCCCATGAACCATATGAACTCTTTTTCCCCAGGGTCCCCAGTAAGAATGATCAGCACATTACTTCATCAATGCAGAGATTTAAAGATGTGTATGAGCTAACTGGGCTGTGGCCATTTTACCAAATTTTTTGTATGCCTCCACAACCTATAGAAAGGGTGGTCCCCACAAGTGATGATCAAAAACTTGGTCCCCATTCCAAATGATAACCAGTCTGTGTGTGTATGTGTATGTGTGTGTGTGTGTGTGTGTGTGTGTGTGTGTGTGTGTGTGTGTGTGTGTGTGTGTGTGCAGAGAATCAAACACAGTGAAGTATTTGTTAGTGATATCTTTATCGTATAGATGTATTACTGTGAATGTGAAGTGCAACAGTCCACTTTTGTGTGTGTTAGTTTTTAATAAATATCACAGTGCAAATGTGCGCTTCATTCACTAACTGTGTTACAAAAAAGATCAATTAGAATAATACATAATGTTGCTATAGAGAGCATACAAACCCTTTATTTATTTAATCACAATTATTGAAATTCAACGATTTGGTGCATTTGCAAACAGCTAAAATGATGTATAAAGCAAACTGTAAGGTGCTACCCAAGAATGTACAACAATTCTTCTGAACAAAAGAGGAGAAATATAACCTTAGAACCAAATTTAAAACATTTGTATTTTTGTACAACACTTAAACAATTTAGTATATCTGTATGTGGAATTAAATTATGGAACAGATTAACCAAAGAAATCAAACAAAGCACCAATGTGATTCAGTTTAAGAGACGGTTCAAACTACAAGTGTTCACAAAGTACACAGAACAAGAATTATGATGAACATCTTGAACCCTTTTTTATTTTATTTTATTTTTTTAAATTGAGACAAAGATTATTTATGTATTTAATATTTATTTGCTTACTATGGTATATTATTTATTTATTATTTATTTGTTTACTGTTTTGTTACAAAGAACAAGGAAATGGGATACAATTGCTATGGTATGAAAACGGGTAGGATTAAATAAGCTCTGCTTCTTCTTACTACTTTTTGGACGTGCTGTAATGAAACAACTGGAATTGTGTGATGCATTACATTGTATCGAATGCATGTTCGAAATAAACTGAAACTGAACTGAACAGTATGTTTCACAATATTATAAACATTTTTATTCACTTACTATGCAATGGCATGTATTTTATTCTGCTGTCATTATTAAAACAGAGGGCAAATATTTAATATACAAGTGAATGGCGACTTGTCCAGGGTGTACCCCGCTTTCCGCCCAAATGCAGCTGAGATAGGCTCCAGCATCCCCCGCGACCCCGAACGGGACAAGCGGTAGAAAATTTATGGATGGATGGTGTTATTGAACATTGTCATCTATACATTATCCATTTTCCATAGCACTTGTCCTCATTAGTATCAGTCAATAATCTAACATGCATGTTGTTTATGTTATTCATCCATCCATTTCTCTACCGCTTGTCCCATTTTAGGGTTGGGGGCGGGGGACACCTCATCGCAGGGCCAACACAGATAAACAGAAAACCATTCACATTCACACACTAGGGCCAATTTAGTCTTGCCAATGTGTTGGTCAAAATTCATTCCCATTCATGTAGCTTCACCGTTTGCTGTGCTGTGTTGCACAATTCTCCTGAGATGCACACTTAATTCACGCCTCAACATTCATGCTCCTCGTGTTCCTCCTCCTGTCTTAGCCTGCATGCAGTTGCTATGGCAGCGCGGTCATCATCATTGATCCTCCAATTGCAAGTGTCTGTTATACAGTATTTATAGCTCTCAAGTGGACCCCCCATTTAACCCTCTATGCAGGGCTCATATTGTAGGGTGTGTGTGTGTGTGTGTGTGTGTGTGTGTGTGTGTGTGTGTGTGTGTGTGTGTGTGTGTGCATGCGCATGTTCTTGTATTTCTATCCTTTTTGAGACATCAACAAGGAAGAGTACCTTCCATATGAGGACTGGTGAACAAGTTAGAACCGAAATCATGGTCCCAATACGGTAAAACCATTGCATCTAATAGAGAACGTCTCATTTGCACCCCTGGTGGTGAAATCTATCAAAATTAGAGTTGTCCCAAAAAGGAGGGATTTTTTAAATTGACTGTGTGTTGGTTTTAAAAGTGCTCCCCCTCTGGTCAACATATGAAATAACAAGTGTGTGTAAAAATTTGAAGAGCTCCCCCTCTGTCCAACATATGTAATAACAAGTGTTTATAAGAAAATTAAATGTGTCCCCTTAGGACAAAATTACTTAAAAAAATAAAATACGTATATAGAGACATACTGTAATAATTTGAAGTAAATAATGAAGATTAAAAAACAATTACAAACAAAAAATACAAAATGTTGTAAATATAAATCTTTATATATCTAGAAAAGGTGGTCCTGAAGATGTAGGCATTTTTCTGAGGTCTCAAGAAGGTAACAAATACAAGAATGTGTGTGTGTGTGTGTGTGTGTGTGTGTGTGTGTGTGTGTGTGTGTGTGTGTGTGTGGGTTCTTGTATTTCTAGCCTTCTTGAGACATCAAGAAGGAAAAGTACCTTCCATATGAGGAGGTGTGAACAAGTGATGACATAAATCATGGTCCCAATAACATTGCATCTAATAGAGAATGTCTCATTTGCACTCCTGGGGGTGAAATATGTCAAAATTAGGGTGGTCCCAAAAAGGAGGGATTTTTCGAATTGACTGTGTGTCGCTTTTAAAAGTGCTCCCCCTATGGTCAACATATGAAATAACAAGTGTGTGTAAGAAATTGAAATGCACCCCCATTGGCTAAAATTAATTTTAAAAAAATAAATACATATGTATATAGAGACATACTGTAATAACTTGAAGTAAATAATAAAGATTAAATACCAATTACAAACAAAAAATTAAAAAAATGAACTAAAAGCAGTCTTTTTCTCACAATGTGTCGGCTTTTTTCTTATAAAATTGGGAACAATTTCTCATATTCTTTCTGTTTCTGTAATATTGCAATCTTTTTCGTAAAAGTATTAGTTTTGTATGTAAAATTATTACTTTTTGCAAAATGGTGACATTTGTCATAGAAAATTCTGACTTTTATCACAATATTGCCAATTTTTTTGTTCTTGTAAAATAGTGACATTTTTTTAGTAAAATTATGACTTTTTTTCATAATATAGCCAAGTACAATTCAGATTATAATTATAATATTGCCAACATTTTAAAGTTTTCTTATAAAATTGTGACTTTCGTCGAGTAAAATTTTGACTCTTTTCATAAAATTGCCAACATTTTAAGCTTTTCTTGTAAATTTGCGACTGTTATTGAGAAAAAATTCCAACTTTTATCATAATATATCATAATATTATCAAATGTTCAGTTTTTCTTGTAAAATTTTGACTTGCGTTGAGTAAAATGACGACCTTTATTATAATACTAGAAATAGGCATTTTTCGGAGGTCTCAAGAAGGTAACAAATACAATAATATTTGTGTGTGTGTGTGTGTGTGTGTGTGTGTGTGTGTGTGTGTGTGTGTGTGTGTGTGTGTGTGTGTGTGTGTGTGTGTGTGTGTGTGTGTGTGTGTGTGTGTGTGTGTGTGTGTGTGTGAGAGACTACATAATAACAATAAAAATGTTTTTACAAAAGACTAAAATGCAGCTGAGATAGGCTCCAGCACCCCCCGCAACCCCGAAAGGGACAAGCGGTAGAAAATGGATGGATGGACTAAAATCTGCTCCTGGGTGTAGTATTCATACTGCAAACATGGTTTTGGACACACTGAGTAAAAAAACATACATCCTCCGAATGGAGGAAAACAATGCTGTCAAGCTACTTTTTTAGATTTTAAACTATAATATTATGAAATTGTTTGGCATTTGAACTTGACCCTAAACATTGTTACAGAAGCAAGGCATGCACTATAAAGTTGTCTTCCTTCGAAGTGTTGGTATAAGAAAATAGTCTACTTTAAAGCAAAGCAGTCTAAAAGTGATCAATTGCCTTTTGGCTTTGCTGTGATTTCACCATCTGTTTCCAAGACAACGGGTTGCTTCTGTGCAGCCTGAACTTTGAGACCAATTCCAAGATAGCACCAGAGATCAAAGAATCAATATAGCCCAGGATTGTATTATAGATCAAACACAATGACTGAATAGTGCACATACATAATGGCAGTGCTTCTGGGTTTTTTTTCTGTTACATCCACACAGTAAGAAGAAAACATTTCTCACTCTCCGCCATGACCATAAATAGTATTTGTTGATAAAATTGTTATAAGTACACCTCTGCATAACCTTGTGTCCTTATTAACAACTGTAAACAAAGGTACAAGACAGCACTCCAATTACAGTGTTCAATGCCACACGAACGTTTCGAGTGAAACCTGTAACGTCTCACTTAGGTGTGGACCCCAGATGCAGCAGGTGAAACAAAAATATATTTATTTGACTAACAAAAATAGTCAACTGGAAGGCTGAAAACAACTGGGCCAATATAAAGTAGCCAAAAGCAACACAGGTGAACACTGGAAACAGTGGAGTGCTGACAGTTTTCACAGGAAGGCATGACAAAGTGAAAGAACCAACAAGTTGCCCATTCCCCTCAGCTTAAATAGCAACAAGACAACATGAATACTGTAAGTGTGCCAAATTGTCTCGTCTCCAGCTGCAACCAAAGCTGTAATCCAGTGTTTTTCAATCTTTTTTGAGCCAAGGCACATTTATTTTCATTGAAAAAATGCGGAGGCACACCACCAGCAGAAAAACTAAAAAATGAAACTCAGCAGCCGATATTGACAGTTAAAAGTCGTTCCCGCAATTGTTGGATATGAATTCAAACCATGATCAACTATGCATCACTATAGCTCTTGTCTCAAAGTAAGTGTACTGTCACGACCTGTCACATCGTGACATATTTTGAGTTTTTTGGTGTTTTCCTGTGTGTGTTTTAGTTCTTGTCTTGCGCTCTTATGGTGCTGTTTTTTTCTGTTTTGTTGGTATTTTCCTGTAGCAGTTTCAAGTCTTCATTGTAGCGCTATTCCCCGCACCTGCTTTGTTTTACCAACTTATCCCATGCCAACTTTATTTATAAAGCCCTTTAAAAACAACCACAGTTGAAAAACAAAGGGCTGTACACCACAAATAAATACAGGCAAAGGACAGACTAAAATATATAATTTAAAACAGAGGTAAAATACACACACACATAGAAAAAGCAGATAAAAATGATCTTAAGAGCAATTTGTTAGATAAAAAGGCAGTTAAAGTTAAAAACAGTTTAAACAGTTCAAAGTTTTAGCAATGAAGACTATTTAAGTTGTTTTTATCCTTCTTTGTGTGGACATTTTTGATTGTCATGTCATGTGCGGATGTACTTTGTGGACGCCGTCTCTGCTCCGCATGCTGTAAGTCTTTGCTGTCGTCCAGCATTCTGTTTTTGTTTACTTTGTAGCCAGTTCAGTTGTGCATAGCCTTCCCTAAGCTTTAACGCCTTTTCTTAGCGGCACTCGCCTTTTGTTTATTTTTGGTTTAAGCTCAGTGGCCTAGTGGTTAGAGTGTCCGCCCTGAGATTGGTGTTTTGTGAGTTCAAACCCCGGCCGAGTCATACCAAAGACTATAAAAATGGGACCCATAACCTCCCTGCTTGGCACTCAGCATCAAGGGTTGGAATTGGGGGTTAAATCACCAAAAATGATTCCCGGGCGCGGCCACCGCTGCTGCCCACTGCTCCCCTCACCTCCCAGGGGGTGAAAAAGGGGATGGGTCAAATGCAGAGGACAAATTTCACCACACCTAGTGTGTGTGTGACAATCATTGGTACTTTAACTTTAAAGATACCTTTTTACCTGCACGCTGCCTCCCGCTGTCGTCTGCATATTGTGATCACGACAAACAATGTTCCCGACATCTACAAAGCAATTGTCTACCTGCCGCCACCTGCTGATATGGGAGAGAATAACATGGTTACTCTGCCGACCTCTAGACAGCACCGACACTCAACAATAACACATTATTTGCGGATTATAATTACTGGTTTGCAAAAAATATTTTTAACCCAAGTAGGTGAAGTGACATCATCTCCAACGGCACAACAGACTGTATCTCACGGCACAGTGGTTGAAAAACACTGCTGTAATCAACAGAAGAGAGAGAGGGAGAGAGAGAGAGGGAGAAACCGCCAAGAGGAAAAAAAGGTAGACATAAAAATGCACACAGGGGAAATGTAAAACATGACAGAAACCCTTCCTCAGCATGTATACGAGCACACAGGTGTCACCGATCAGTAATCAGGCTGACACATCAGCTGCAGGTAATGGCAAGAGAAAAAGAAAATAAACAATGTATCCCTTCTTTTATCAACACAAACAAGTAACCACAATAGTGAGAGTTTTTAAACACTACTTCAACAATGAAATGGATATCAATTTCTAAGAATTTCTAACTTTTATACTTTTAAGCCCAAACCTGATGAGAGAATTTATTTTGTCACATCCTAAAACTGGTAAGATTGTGAAGGTCCAAAGTAGAATAACATGCTACACCAACTTTGTTATGTTTATTGAAGTGCCCTTGCAATCTGTACTATATATTCACAAAACTAAAATCTAGTATATTGGAACATAAACATTCCATCCGCAATCATGACTCTAAATCGGCAGTAGTCAGACTTTTTAACAGCAACAACCACACCACAGCAGATCTCAGATATATGGGCATTGAGGTAGGTATAATTGAATTGAGCCTATCATTCGCAATCATTATGAGAGACATTAGACTAGACTTAGACTTAGACTTCCTTTTTATTGTCATTCAAATTTGAACTTTACAGTACAGATAAGAACGACATTTTGTTGCATTAGCTCATGGTAGTGCAGAATAAAAGAACAATAAAGGTGCAGATATAATAAATAGATTACTGTCAGGGGCGTCACTAGCTTTTAAGGACAGGGGGGGCATAGCCCCCAGGAGATGCACAGGATGCGAGCGAACGTAGCACACGAGCACAAAACTTCACAAATGGCTAACAAAGACTTAGAAATTATTCATTATTATTATTATTTTTTTTAAATGCACGGGACGAAATGAAATGCTCCCCGGGACGATGGCTTTTAACCATTTTTTTTCTTTTTCTTTTTATGTATTTATTCAATTTACATTTTATATTAAATGTCTTGGTTTTTCCTCCCTCTGAAAATCCTATGAAATGTTTAACAAGCCATCCTATAATAATACAACAGCTATTAATGTAACAATACAATAAAACAAATATATTTGATTATGTTTTTTTTCATTATTTTAACAATAGGCTAATGTATATTACTTTATATAGATTCCACAAGAAACACAAAACTTAAAAACTAAATTATTTACAATTGCAGACACAAGGTTTCGTGCTGCTTCACTCATTGTAAAGGAAGACGGAAGTCCACGCAGGAGAAAAATGACTGCAAAGATGGTGTCTGGGTTTTTATTTTATATATATATATACATATTAAGTCTTTCATACATATATATATATATATATATATATATATATATATATATATATATATATATATATATATATATATACATATATATATATATATATATATATATATATATATATATATATATATATATATATATATATATATATATATGAAAGACTTAAAGGTATACTAGAGGATGTTGTGGATCATGTTGACTATTGGTCCTCCTAATAATAAAACAAAATAAAAAATAAAACAAATGGCTTATCGATAAGGCCTAAAGTTAATAGGCCTAACAGCCTAACAACGCCAATGGTTGTAATTCTGTAGCACTTTGAGATTTGGAATCAAATGTAAAGTAGATTACAATAACAATCTATTATATAAATAAATTATATATATATATATATATATATATATATATATATATATATATATATATATATATATATATATATATATATATATATATATATATATATATATATATATATAGGGATGATACTCGAAACCGGTTTTCCCGATTGTTCGATAAGAAAAGAACCGAGTCCTCGGACTCGAATCCCTTTTTGAGAACCGGTACCCGTTATCGAGACCACTATAGTAAAGAAAAGAGTTGGTTCTTTATTCGAATCCGTGGGAACGAATCCCGTCCCGACCAGAAATGCTCCGTGGGACATCATAAGAAATTACGTCACGTAGCTCAGTTATTAGGCGCAGATAGCGAAAGCAAGAAAAACAATGGACCGGAAAAAGCGCTCCAAGGTGTAATAAAGTTCAAACAAAAAGGTATAATCCAATGAATAACTTTACTGAGAGATTTGAGCAGGGTACAAACACATGACGAACACTTTTACGACCAACCGGAAACATAGTAACCAGGCTAGCAACGCACCTCCTTTACGACAGCTGTCGCAACGTTCTTAAACCAACCGCAGCACATACATATATATACAACACATCTCCCTTTTTTAACTTTTGTTTTTCTTTCCTTGTAAACAAAACAAAATCACACTGTATATGTGTTGTCTGTCTAATTATAAATAATGCAGACGAGGCGTGTTGGCTGAGTTCTTGACGTTTGCTTTCACAGCGTGCTCATACCCTCATTCTTAGCTGCCGGTTGGCAACATGCAACAACACTTTTCAGGGCTACCGCGCATGCTCGTCACTCCCGTTGCATGCTGGGTAGTGTAGTTGTTATATTACCTAGCTCATAACATCACATCTTTCCCCCTATAAAGAAATAATGTTAACTCAATAAAGTGTATTTCTTTTTTTAGCTTTAACTTTTCATTTTTTAGCATTGTAACCACATTTGCAAACAACTTTTCTCCTCATAGAATTTTCTTTCAATAAAGAAATAAAGTGCAAAAATGTCTAAGCATCATAACAAACAGTTATGTCAAATAGCAGCAGAAGTGCACTTTTTGGAGAGTTGTATTATTTTCAGTTCTGTGCCCAAGGGACTGATTTTATTTAACACTATATTATTATTTATACACCTATAGTGATCACAGAGACAGGTTGTTTTTGTGTTACTGTATATATTTGTTTTTCTGAAAAATCCCGCTTAATATACTTTGGGTAACAACAGTCAATATTTTTTTATTTTATTTAATTTTTTTAGGGGGGTAACAGTCAATATTTATTTATTTATTAGATTTTTTATATAATAAAAGTGAGCTTTTGTTAAACCAAATATTGTGTGTTTTTTTTCCATATACAACAACCTATCTGGACTCGATAAGAGAATCGATAAGGTACCGGTTCGATAAGAGGATTCGATAATAGGCTCGAACCCGATAATTTCTTATCAAACATCATCCCTATATATATATATATATATATATATATATATATATATATATATATATATATATATATATATATATATATATATATATATATAAGTGACGTGCGATGAGGTTCATGGCTGGTGAGGCACTGACTTCATCACAGTCAGATTTACAAACATATGAACCCTAAAGAGTATCTTATTCACCATTTGATTGGCAGCAGTTAACGGGTTATGTTTAAAAGCTCATACCAGCATTCTTTACACATACCAACTGTAGCACACAAAAAAGCACATTTAATTAAAAAAACGTTATAATGGTCTTATCTTTACTTATAAATGAAGTCCATGCGCCGCTCCTTCTGAATAAAAGCATCGATAACTTGTTTATAGAAGTCTTCCTTATCTTTCTTCAGTTTTAAAAGTCTCTCTGTCTCGATGAAAATCTTCCTTTAATTATTACCTCCTGCTTCGATTGAAAGTCCAGTTTAGAAAACTGTTTTATTTTAGATATGTAATCCTCCATGTTAAAAGTCCAGGCGAGAGGAAAAAATAAACGATCTCTGCCGCTGCACTTGACTTTCTAACTGTTGCTGCTTGTTGTCACTTATTCTGAAGCCGAGTAGTCGCAAGAATGATCCCTCGGATCACTAGCGCCCTCTACCACCAGGAGGCTGGATTACTGCGAGCCTCACCCAGTGCGTCTTCGCAGCCGTTTTATGATTGCTCAGCACAAGAAATACGTTACACACATACAATTGTTGACAAAATACACTGTACATTATATACCTCAGCTAACTAAAATATGGAAATTTATAATATGATTCATATAGCAATACGGTCTCACTGCACAGCAGTCCAGCAGTTAGCCGAGTCATTGCGCAATCCATGGTGAGGCTCAACTGGCTGCTGACTCACCGCAAGTCTCTTTTCAGTATTTGAACAGCAAATGTGAAAATTCAGTGATTTTGAATAAAAATAATCTAAAACTGGTGAAGTTAAATAGAAAATAACTTTATAGTATAATCACTGGATACATATAACAATTTAATTATTTTTTTTTCTTTTCACATTTTTTTTCTTTCCATGATGGCACGTGAGGCCCCGCCTCACCTGCCTCCCCTGACTGCACGTCACATATATATATATATGTCCTTACGTAACATCACCAGAATGATTGACAATTAGGAGGACCAATAGTCAACATGATCTACCCAGAAATAAATAAAACAAATGGCTTATCGATAAGCCATTTAAAAAAACAAATGTTTTAATATATATTTATATGTATCATTATTCTCCTACTCACCTTTCCAGTAGAGGCCTCTCCCCTCTCACTTTCTGTGCTCCTCTGCCCTGACTCCTACAGGTCAGTAGGGGTTGTGGAGTGATTATTATTATTATCTACTGATGATAGTCATACGTGAATGAGCTCAACTCCTGTTCTCCTCCATGTGTAAAGTGAGAAACACAGCTGATGCTCCAGAAGGAAGTAACCCCAAAGATAGCAAATAGTAAAAAAGAGTGCACATTTAACTTTATAAATAACAAGGACCTTCATGATGCATTTCAGGCTAACTAGCTAACTAAGTAGCAGCATTGTTTTAGAGCGGGAATGTAACTTTTGCCTGCAAAACAACGAATGTACGACATGCACAGAAGTTGTCTATAGTGTGCTAGACAGGTTTTTATTTGTCAAACACAGACCTGGTGTAAAGTGGAGCTAATACATTTTACTACAAGCAGTGATGAATACTTACTTTCTTGAAAAAGTTTCTTATGTCCATTTTGCATCTGTTCACGTTCTTGTTCTGCAGCGCTGTGTGCTTCAAAGCTGCACACCTGCAGGACCGCAAGCAAGGTCGCAGAGAAAATGTGGACTGGATTTTGAGTGATGTGGGCATCTTCTATATGAACAAGTGGAATGGATTGGATACCGAACTACTAAAGGGGCTCTCTACCTTACGCTATGAAGTGAGGGGAAACTGAGTGAATAATGACAGGTTATATGATTATTTATTTAAACTCATATTCGGGCCACTTTATAATGAATATGTCGGCATGTATTTGTAAAAAAAAGAAAAGGAAAAAAAAAAATATATATATATATATATATATATATATATATATATATATATATATATATATATATATATAACACCAAATTATTTAGGTGGGCTTAAGAATATTTTAGGGGGGCTAGAGCCCCCCTAAAATAGGCCTAACAACGCCAATGATTACCGTACAGATAAATATATTGCACTTTTACATATGCATCCACGTTTATGGATGTTTGTTATATTGTCTTTATATTCCAGCGAGTTAATCCATTTTTGGGGGGGAATTGAGGGGATTATTTTGATGCGTTCAAGAGTCTTACGGCCTGAGGGAAGAAGCTGTTACAGAACCTGGAGGTTCTGCTACGGAGGCTGTGGAACCTCTTTCTAGAGTTCAGCAGTGAAAACAGTCCTTGGTGGGGGTGGGAGGAGTCTCTGCAGATTTTCTGATCCCTGGTCAGGCAGCGGCTTTTTGCGATCTCCTGAATAGGAGGAAGAGCAGTCCTGATGATCTTTTCCGCCGTCCACACCACTCTCTGCAGAGACTTCCAGTCTGAGGCATTGCAGGCTTCAGTCCAGACAGAGATGCTGTTGGTCAGCAGGCTCTCTATAGTGCCTCTGTAGAATGTGCTGAGATTGGGGGGAGGGAGCTGTGCTCTTTTCATCCGACGCAAAAAGTGCATGTGCTGCTGAGCTCTTTTTACAAGAGCTCCGGTGTGTAGGGATCAGGTCATATTGTCAGTTATCTGCACCCCCAGGAACTTGGTGCTGCTTACGATTAGCACATATGTCTTTTTTTAAGGATTTAAACGATAAAAAAACGCTTGAGAGATGCGGCTAATGGGAGTCGCCATTGTAGCCTTTAAATACCTCTAAAACAACTTCAACCTGTTATATACACACTGCAAATATATACAGTATACTGTATATATAGTGTAGTAACAGAAATGTTCATAACAACCCGCTCAGTGGTTAGAGTGTCCGCCCTGAGATTGGTAGGTCGTGAGTTCAAACCCGAGTCATACCAAAGACTATAAAAATGGGACCCATTACTTCCCTGCTTGACACTCAGCATCAAGAGTTGGAATTGGGGGTTAAATCACCAAAAATTATTCCCGGGCGCGGCCCCTGCTGCTGCTCACTGCTCCCCTCACCTCCCAGGGGGTGATCAAGGGTGATGGGTCAAATGCAGAGAATAATTTCGCCACACCTAGTGTGTGTGACAATCGTTGGTACTTTAACTTTAACTTGTGAGAAATTCATAGTACATTTTTGATCCTGCCTCTTAAAAGAATGGAGAATCGTTGGGGACCGCACTCGGTACGAGGAACCAGAATCGGAACCGAAACCGTTCAAATTCAAACGATAGCCAGCCCTACTTAACACCAGTCAATAAATGTGTTGCAAATTTAGCAAGTATTCAGACCTAGCAAGATTCTTGTTTTCAAAAAAGTCACAAACGTAGCGATTTTTGTGCTGGTTAAGCATGTTTATTGCCTGTTTATTTACATATGATTATATGAATCAGTGTCTCCTACTATACCTTCTGTTGTAGTGAACCTATAGCATCACACATCATTTAGCTGTCCTGGAACCACCTTACACACAGCTGTATTTCTACTAGGGTTGTACGGTATACCTGTATTAGTAAATTACCGCGATACTAATAAATCATTTTCGGTACTATACCGTCTCTGAAAAGCACCGGTCCCCTTTATTTAGAAAAGTACAAAAATGTATCGAAATAATTTTGGTACAGGTACCAAAATATTGGTATCGGGACAACACTAATTCCTACCAATGTGCTCATCACTTAAATAAGGTCCCATTTAGACTGACAGGCTAATGAATAACAACACGACACAACAAACGCAAGCAATCTGCTCTTGTTCAGTTTCACCATCAAGCGGCCCCGCTCACACCTGATGAGATCCAGACCGCCCTGTCCCACACGGACCTGGCCCAGATGTGGCAGAGGGACCTGAGGCCGTTGCTTGTTACCAGATATCCTGGATCTACAGGCAGCCAGGCTGTGCAGCAGGTACGTTTGCTTTGCTATTCAGTCATTGTTCTTGCTGTCATTGAGTCATATACTGTAGCTGCATGTCAATCAAAGAGTATTTATTACCCTACGCACAAATGTACGTGTTTAAAGCAGCACAAAGCAGCCTGCAAGTAAATATTCTTTAGTAATTGTCTACAGATAGGAACTGAAAAGGAGGAGTGGGCAATATGGCACATTTTTGGTCACAATGTGTTAGAGGATACACAGGGCCAGATTGCTGATACTGATAACTTCTTACCTGAATTTTTTTTACGACCATTGAAAGATGTTATGATTGTGTGGTATTTTGTGAAATCTTTTTTCTAAGAACAAAGATTTTATGCTATTAAAAATATTTTTAAAGGTCCACAGATTTTAAGAAAACCAACCCCGGCCGAGTTATACCAAAGACTATAAAAATCGGAGCCATTACCTCCCTGCTTGGCACTCAGCATCAAGAGTTGGAATTGGGGGTTAAATCACCAAAATGATTCCCGGGCGCGGCCACCGCTGCTGCTCACTTCTCCCCTCACCTCCCAGGGGGTGAACAAGGGGATGGGTCAAATGCAGAGGACACATTTCACCACACCTAGTGTGTGTGTGTGACTATCATTGGTACTTTAACTTTAACTTAAAGATTTTAGGCAAACATAATTATTAGTGTATATTAGGGGTGCACAAAAAACTCATTCACATTCAAATTGTGAATCTTTTTTTACCCCGAATCTAAATCAATTCATAATTTTTTTAAATCGATTGAAAAATCAAACAAGAAAACAATTATTATTAATTTTTCCTATAAGAACACATTTTTTAAAATACACTTTAGACCATCTCCATGCAACCAGAGGGAGCTTTTTTTAACTTGTAACCTATTTTGAAAAAGTTTCTTTATAATTATTATACCAAATAATACATTGTGAGAGTTGGTTTGAATCAAGAATGGTGTTGAATCAAGAATCGATTCTGAATGGAATTGCCACCCCAGGAATAGGAATCGAATCGAGTCCTTATGTATAAAAAGTATAACGACATAGAGGTCAATAAATGAAACATATTTCTATACGATGAAGATTTTAATTATTTTATAGGACAAACAATTTTAAGCAAACTAAAATATTTGATAGATATACAGATTTTAATGAAACAAAAATATTTTTTATAAGGACAAAGATTTTAAGCAAGCAAAAATATTTTTTATAAGGATAAAGATGCTAAGCAAAAAATATGTATCTTATGTTTAACAGCAACTTTATTAACAATATAGGACCACACCAATATAAGACAATGTACTAATGCACAACATAATACAGTTATTCCCTTATTACACACAAATGTTTGAGCAAAACAAAGCCAATAATGCAAAATAAGTGAATAAGAAGCCAAAACTAGTTTTGGCTTCTTATCAATTCCTTTGCCTTTTTGCCCCACAAAGCCCTCCTGTATCTTAGTACAACTTATGATTTATGACTATACACATACATATAATTATGAGGGCCATTTTTTTTTCAGCATATTAAAACAACCCTGGCTTCCCTTGGAGCAGGCTGGCAGGTGACAGAGGATACGTTCATGTCACAGACACCCTATGGCCCGCTTCCCTTCACCAACCTCATTGCCACCCTCAACCCATCAGCCAAGCGCCGCCTGGTGCTGGCCTGTCACTACGACTCCAAGTATTACACGCAGCAATGGCACGGCAGGGAGTTTCAAGGCGCCACGGATTCTGCCGTCCCATGTGCCATGATGCTGGAACTGGCACGAGCCCTTGATGAAGAGCTGAAAAGTCACAAGGTAAATAAATATGTTCACTGCACAATGCAACTTTATTAACCCCTAGGGGACAAAAGCAGACTTGCCCTTTCAGTACATATCTTTACTCCACTATACATGACTTTTCCTAAGAGTTTTTTGGTTTTTTTTAGTACTTTGTATGTCCAATTATTTCACAAGTGTACAATACATTAGCAGTTATTCTACAATACCCCAGACCCAAACAGGACATAAAAGTCCTTCATGCATACAAACATTGTTGATTCATATTTTTGTACATTTTTACTCAGATATCTCAAGCAATTCAGCCCTAAACAAAAATACCAAAAATGTAATGTTTTTTTATTTTATTTTAAACCTTTAAAGGCCTTTTGACGAAATGACTCACAGTTTTCAATTATTATATATTTGCATAACATGAATTATTTTACCAATTTAAACCTTTGATATTATCTGATTAAGCCCTTTAAAACATTAAAACATAGGACTGAAGTTCATTAAGAATTTTGAGCAAAAAAATATATGAATCCAAAATGTTTTAACACCTTTCAAACTCTTCAGTACTTTTATGTCCTGTTTGGCTTTAACGATAATAAAAATGTAATGTCCTAGAGCAGGGGTGTCAAAAGTATGGCCCGCGGGCCGGAACAGGCGCGTGAACAGGTTTTATCTGGCCCGCGGGATGAGTTTGCCAATTCTGAAAATTAACTGCTTTTTTGGGGGGGAACGAAAGAGACTGCTGTTCTAAATGTGTCCACTGGATGTCATAATAGCAATTATGTTAGGCAAGCAAACAGAGGTACACAGTAAAAGGGGAATTGTGGCTCCTCCTCCTCCTCGACTCACATGAAACTTAAAACCTGCCGTTTTATGTCTTCTGCTTCAAACACATCGTCATTTGGCACCCTCGTTGCCCCAAAATGTCTCTGTCAAACACGAGAAAAGTGAACTTAACCCTTTTGAATAGTTTTTACCGCAGTTTATTACGGTTTGTTGAGTTAGCACTGGTTTGACACGTGGACATGACAAAGGAGGTATTTGATACATAGAAAAGTTTACATGTTGTGTTGTTGTTCAATCCCAGAAAGTCTGTGACTTAAAGTTAATCCTGGCTTTGTAGATACACTGAGACGAAGTCTAAACTCATTGTGTTTTTGAAACTGCACCAATTTCCTCAGAATTTTCAACTAATTTGAAGTGTTCTGTGCAGAGGATTATTTGTGATTTGTAAGTTTTTTAGAATGTGCTTATTCTATTTTTGGCCAAAGTAAAACATGGAAAACAACCTGAAGTTGTCTTTATTTTTAAGTTATCATGCCATGATTTTACCTATCCGGTCCACTTGGGAATAGATTTTCCTCCATGTGGCCCCTGAGCTAAAATGAGTTTGACACCCCTGTCCTAGAGGGTTAAAGAGAGAAGGAAGATACATTTCAGTGCTATCAAACAATTACATTTTTTCATCAGATTTATCACAACGTTGCTGTGGATTAATTTAGATTAATCATGATTAGTCATATTTAATCGGTTTTTAATGCTGTTTCATTTTGCATGAGCCAGGACACTGAAGAAAGAAGGTAATACATATTTAGCAGGGCTGTCAAAAATAACTAGTTAACTCCTGCGATAAATCACAACGAATGACCGCATTATTCAAGTATATGCACAGATTAATCACGCAATTTATTTTAAACTTACATATTCCTTTACCTTAACCTTACCCTGAATACATTTGAAAAACATTCCTGTATGACATTCTGACAATTAAATTAGCTTTGTGTACAAATATTGGGGTCTTTTTTTAAAAAGATAATTTGAAGTATGCAAGCGAATAATAACCTGTGATTAACCTGATTAAAAAATTGAATTATTTGACATCCCTAATATGTACACTTAACATGTTTATTAAACATATTTAACATCATCTTCATGTTAACAAAAAAATAAACACACATTTATCCACATCGATGCGGACCTTTTACTCCTTTTGTATTATTAATGTGCTATTTTAAGATGAAAGGTGAAAAGAATACTTTTTCCATAATACAATATACTGGTCGACTGTTGCCATATCTTTTTTGTACGAAAATGTCCCATAAATAGGACCACGGTGCTGTTTAGCGTCTTCAAAATTCACTTGATTACTTCTGCCGTCTATCAATAGTGCATGAACTGCACATTTCTGCATGCACGACGGCGTTCAAAGAGAAACAAGTTAAAAATGCATTGAAAATAGTTGTTACAGGTAAGTGTCAATTATTTGTTGGGATTTGTCCGTCGGCATTGATGAACTGCATACTTGACATTCATGCCGGTTAGTCTTTTGCCCTTGTTGTCAACTTGTCACCACTGAGCTGAAACTGGTTACACTGGACCGACATCAGGGCCAGCTAGTGCATCAAGTGCAGTGACAGCCAAAGATGGTCCAAAGGTCGTGTTTATTCAACTCAGCTGTCCATCGTAAAGACCCAATGAGAATTGCAATGCCATTCTGCTTTCCTACCAGGCGTGCACATGAATATTAAAAACATTTTTTTTTTAAATAAAAAAATGTGTTTATTTATTTGAAACTCCAGACGCTCAGGCAAATCATATTGTCGATGGAGATGCCCATATCTTAAAAAAGAGAAGTCTGTGCTACTTATCTTGTTCCCTAATTGTATCTGACTTTATTAACTGTTTGGATACATAGTAAGTGTTTGGCAGGAGGGGATAGAAAGAAAAAGAACAAATACAAGACAGACGGGGCAATTGTGGTAACAAGACCAAAAAAAAGAGTCAAAAAGTTTGGAGACCCCATAAATATTAAATATGTCATTGCCTACACTTTGTTATTAAGATCTGTCCACTATTCATGCAACAAACCTGATATTCCCCAGTGGTGGAGGAAATCATCAAAATATCTCCACTGGGTGGCAGCAAACCGCTTAGGATGCATAAAGATGTGTGTGTCTGTGTCAGTCTAATTTGTCTTACTTATTATTTGGTGCTTTTAAGGTTTGTGTTAATTGATTCATCAATAATCTCTTCATTTGCAAGTCATTGCTGTCATTTCGTAGTATTTATGTTTTTAATGTATTTTACTTTTTCAACCATTTTTCTTCACTGCACAAGCAATCTCTCTATTGTTACACTTAAATGGTATATCATAGTATTTAGTATTTATATTAATTTATCTTTGATTTCTTTATTTTTTAATGTACTTTATTTTCTATTCATTAATGTATTTTCACTCTTGTTTTATTTCTATTTACTTCAAATGTATTGACGATTGATTTATTTTATTTTCTCACTGCATAGGCAATCTCTATTGTTACACATTTAAACGGTATCAAGCATGATTTAGTGTACGTATTTATTTATTCATTTATCTTCATTTTCCAAATGTTTTAATGTTTAATTGATTGATGTATTTTTGCACTGTATTGTTTTATTTCTATTTATTTACATTGTGAACCCAATTTTCTTTATTTATTTTTTCATCACTGCATGCAAAAGTTATCCATCTATTGTTACACATTTAAATGGTATTAAATATTATTTAGTGTTTGTATCCATTTATCTCATGTTTGATGAAAATAAAGGGTTTTATTATACATCATTCTATATTATTTCATGAGCTATCTATATATTGTTATTATTTGTATTCACTCGCGATTTATGATTAGTCACAGGTGAACATTTAAACACAGGAAGTGAACATAAGACAGTATAGGATGAGGTCACCTCTGCTTCTTACTAGTCCTATTTGGACATACACTGGGCAAGTGTTCACATGTTGTAAATATCTCCCTAAGAGGGCAGCAAACATTTAAAATAATTGTGACTTAATTCTCTCCTCCTCTGTAGGCATCCACCCCCAGCCTGACCTTACAGTTGCTTTTCTTCGATGGCGAAGAAGCTCTTGTCCAGTGGACTCCTATTGACTCCCTCTATGGCTCTCGTCACCTGGCACAGAAGATGGGGACCACCCCGCACCCCCCAGAAGACGCAAGCACCAATCAACTGGACGGCATAGTACATGGCACACACACACACACACACACACACACACACACACACACACTTGTGCATACATGTGAAAAGATAGTATTGTGTGTACACTACCTGATGTTTGCTTTTCCTTCAGGATCTGTTTGTATTATTGGACCTGATCGGGGGCCCCAGTCCACGCTTTGGTAACCAGTTCCAAAGCACAACATACTGGCTCTCCCGACTGCAAAACATTGGTGAGTTTTGCTAGAATGTTCCTATTTAAGTCATTTCAAGCCAATTACCAGCTCATACGAGCCACATATATGTATAGGTGTTAAAAACAGTAGTGTACCTGCCAGGATAATATTTTAGACCTGGTACTTTCTCTACAGTGAGAATAACAGCGCTCTTTTTAAGAACTGTCAAATCTGTATTCTTCAGAACGTTTGAATATTAGCAAAACAATATAGTATTATCAATAAATTATTCAAGCGCCACACTGTAAAAAATGTTTGATTTTTACGGAAAAAAACTGGCAGCTCAGTCATCACAATTTAAATGAAATAAAAAAATATATATTTAAAAAGTTTATTTTTTTACATAAATCACTGTAAATTGAAAAACGAAACCGTTATTTTTACAGTAAAATGTTGGCGTCTGAGCTGCCAGTTTTTTTTACTGTGAAATTCAGGGTGGTTGTTTTTACAGTGCATTACTGTAACCTGAGAAACACTAACACTGTTATTTTTACAGTAAGATTTTTACTGTGAAATCTGACTTTTTTACAGTGCAATTAAACATCTAATGTGTCTTTTCAAAGAACAACAAACGACAAACACAGAAATTGTTACGAAAAATAGTTTTAAGTGATCCAAGTGCAGACTGACCATAAGAACTACTTTCTCTATTTTGCTACTATTTTTCTGTTGTACACTTTTAAGCTATGAATTTTCTCATCGTGAGTTCTGACTCATGTGTAATAATGTTGACAGGTAGACATTTTGCACTTTTATCACAAATACATCTATCTTTTAAAATGTTACTTAACTTCACTGTTTAATTCAGACTAGCGCTGTAAAACAAGATAAATCACACTTACAGTATTAATTTGGATTAATCACAAATAATAACTGACGTATTCTTTGGTCAAAAAGAAGTAACATGTGAGGTCAATTAGGTAATTAATCTGCGTTTATACATGATTAATGCAATTATTTTGGGGAATTAATCACATGCATTAACACTTTAACTGAGTGATTCTCTAACAGTACGCGAGCGCCATCTAGTAGTACACCAAAGAATCACTTGATTAAAGTACAGTGTTTTATTTTCTTCTATTTAAACACAGTGTTAATGTTCAAACTATGTGTAATGTTACAGTAGCCAAAAATATTAAACATGCTTGTTAAATAAAACCTCTGCCTTGTTTTTAATGAATACTTAGGCCTGCGCTACTGTATTTTAATGTACTGGTACTTGGAGAGCCAAGATTTTCTGAGTTTGCTTTAATTCAACCTAATTCTTTATTTACTGTGCATTTTCAGAAAAGCGTCTGCACTTTATGAACCAACTTGAGAATCATCTTGATGAGGTGGAATATTTCTGGCCAGATCACCCAGTTGGTCACATTCAAGATGATCATATTCCATTCCTCAACAGAGGTATACACACACTGAAATATGCTCAAATGTGTTGATGTACGTGAAGTGACGCTCCTTCTTTGCTTTCTTCGCCAGGTGTCCGCGTCCTACACATAATACCCTCCCCTTTCCCTGTCGTGTGGCACACATTTGAGGACAACGAGCAGAACCTGGACCGTCCCACCATTCAGAACCTCAACAAAATTTTACAGATTTTTGTCCTGGAGTACCTCAACGCCAGACCTGTCCCTCCCACAATTTCCCCGTAAAACGTTCACATTTACCATTTTTTAGGAATTATATGTATTTTTTGGCTTATGATTTGAGATGTAACATTTTGCCTTTGGCCAAAACAACTGCATTCTTTTAGATTACAAACCTAAACATAGTTTGTTTTGTGCTTTTTTTATGTGCAACTTACTGAATTTTGTTTAGCAGGTCACACCATACAGTACAAGCTATTCTGCATGTGAGATGCCTACAGAGTGGTACCTCGGTTTTGGTACACTCAACCTTTTGGATATTGTTCGGCCAAGCATTGCACGTAACAAACTAGTCGGCGTGTCATTCCACGGAATTGAGCGCCCAATCAAAGAACTTTGCACGCTATTGGCTTAGTTGCTATGCTTTTTTTTTTTAAATAGAGCATAAATGCTAAGAGCAATGCAGTCAAATATGTCATTAACTGTTAGAACCGTACCTCCAGGATGCAGAGGCGTGCAGGAAAAACAGAGCAAATCCAAAAGCAAAATAAGAAATACAAAAAGACCAGAAAAGTAGAAAAAAGGCAACAGGAGATGCAACAGATTGCATGTAGTAGAGATGGGAATCTTACCACAACTCACGATTCCATTCCTTTCCGATTCTTGTGGTGACGATTAGATTCAGAATTCAGATTCTCGCAATGTATAATTTGGTATAAAAAATGATCATAAAACATATTAAAAACAGGTTACAGGATTGCCTAAAAACCTTAGTTTTTCAAAATGTATTGTAAAAAAAATGGCCACAAACGATTTTTAAAAATTGTGAATCAATTTAGAACTGCGCTTTAAATGTGAATCGATTTTTTCTGAACATCCCTAGCAGCTAGCACGGTGGTTCTCGAATTTTTTCTCACCAAGTACCACCTCAGAAAACACTTGGCTCTCTTAAGTACCACCATAATAACCAACATTAAAATATAGTCACGTACTAGGCCTAAGTATTCATTAAAACAAAGCGGAAGTTTTATTTAACAAGTATATTTAAAGTTTTTGGCCACTGTAGCATAACACAGTTTGAATAGTAACATTGTTTGAATATTGGAAAATGAAACAATTAGCGTACAAGTTGATGTAGCCCGCGTACCACTAGTTTGAAAAATCACTGATCTAGCATAAATGTTATACTCTGAACGGTAAAGTAATGAAACGCTGGGCTTAAGAGCACTCCTGATTAGCGGTTACAGTACAAACAGGAGTAAATGGAATATGTGCTGTCTGTACACTTGCATGGTGGTTGTTGGCGTGACCCCGGGATGCAGAGACAGGAGGTGATGTGTATGTAAGGAGGTTTGATTAACAAAAAGAAGGAAAAGGCACACCAGGAATATAGTCACAATTGACAATGAGCCAGAGTGGCAAGGAAGGCGAGATTGACACATTAACCCTCCTGATTAGAGTCCCCTCATCACTAATTAAGAGCAGGTGTGGACAACAGCGCTCAGAAACAGTGGTGAAGTCACTGCAAGACATAACCAAAACAGGAAGTGGTACAAAAATATAAGCGCTCGACAGGGAGGAACACTAAACACAGGAAAAACCATACACAAAAACCCCAAACTATCACGCAGATCATGACATGTTCAACCTAAAACAAGAAACAGATGTAACACAATAAAAGTAAATGACTGTCTAATCAATGAAAAAGGGACACCAAAAGCCATACCCTACCATGTGGAGCCAGTACTTTGATAAAGATGGTAAACAACAACACTGAATTCAACTTGTAGCTTAACTTGTCTTTGCGAAGCAGTGATCAATAAAGGTCAAAGTTATGTTACATATTTATTTCATAATTTAAAGGTACTTTGCATTGTTTTCTGCAGGTAAAATATAATGGCAATGTAGAAGAAATATTATTGGGTGTCTGGAATGGATTTATCTTATGGGTTCTCGTAAACAATCCTGTTTCCGCCTGATATTTTGGAACCGATGACTAACGAATAACGGAGGTATCACTCTGCAATCTTTACTTTGGGAATGGAAATGTAAACACAATGATTGACAAATCACAAAATAAATGATCTGTCTTTGTTTAGATCAATTCCACTATTTCGAGGCAAATTTGGAGAGGGACATCTTAAAAAACGTCTTCCGTTGTTGTGACGTGTCGTCTTATGCATGAATGCTCAACTGAAATACATCATTCATAACCAGACTCATAATGTGTGTGTTTTAATTATTCCCAACTGTAAATCCATGCAGTGTTTATGGAGCAAAGCAGTCAGGAGGAAGTTGACTTATTTGTATTGCAACAGCATCTTTATCCCCTCATATCCTGTCTTCTTAGATGGTAAAACAAAAAACTTCCTGTGCTATGCTTGTCTTTATTTACTTGAGATTACTAGCCTGATGGTAATAATGTACAATAGCTGAACTCCTTTTCTGTGTATCGTGACTCGCAAATAAATGTTGCATCACAAGAGTTGCTCACCTTTTTTGCACTTTGGGACTTTTTCTAAAACAGCAGGTTTTTTTTCTGATGCTCAGATTTTTTCACACCATTTGACTCCATACTTTACTTCAATAGTCCCATGATTCCCCTAATCCTATCAGGGTGGCCCTCCCCTGAATTCCACACTGTCCAAATCCTTATAATCCAGTTCACTCCCCAGTCGTTGACAATGTTTTACTGCATATGTGCTTCAAAGCCATTAGTCAGCACAGGCTTTACTATCTAAATCAGATATCCTTACTAAATACGTGCTAACCTGAGTAAATTGGACATACTATATGCCACATAAAGTAGTAGTGAAAAAGCAGATCTACAATAGTAACTCCATTTACAATATTAACTGGTTCTGTGATGGAGCTCTGAACTAAAAAAAACTTGTATCTCAAATCAACCTCTCATTGAAATCAACTCCAGTAGTTTTATGACGTAACATAATCATTTACAGCAGTGGTCCCCAAACTACGGCCCGCGGGCCGGTTCCGGCCCCCCAGCATCCAAAATCCGGCCCACAGGAAGTCCCAAGTAAATTTTATTTTTATTTTTTTATTTTTTTATTTTTATTTTTTTATTTTTTTAATCTTTCCTTTCTAATCAATTTTCTACTGCTTGTTACTCTTGGTGTCTCCTAGCCGCTCAGGCAAATCATATTGTCTAAAAATGAATTTTCCCATCGATAACGTGACAATGTTAAATGTTGATGAACATCAATGTTAAGTGATGTTAAATGACAAAACGGATTATAAAGACAATGTGTATATATATATATATATATATATATATATATATATATATATATATATATATATATATATATATATATATATATATATATATATATATATATATATATATATTAGGGGTGTGGGAAAAAATCGATTCGAATTCGAATCGCGATTCTCACGTTGTGCGATTCAGAATCGATTCTCATTTTAAAAAAATCGATTTTTTTTTTTTTTAATTTAATTTTTTTTTTTTTTTAATTAATCAATCCAACAAAACAATACACAGCAATACCATAACAATGCAATCCAATTCCAAAAGCAAACCCGACCCAGCAACACTCAGAACTGCAATAAACGAGCAATTGAGAGGAGACACAAACACGACACAGAACAAACCAAAAGTAGTGAAACAAAAATGAATATTATCAACAACAGTATCAATATTAGTTACAATTTCAACACAGCAGTGATTAAAAATCCCTCATTGACATTATCATTAGACATTTATAAAAATTTTTTAAAAAAGAACAATAGTGTCAGAGTGGCTTACACTTGCATCGCATCTCATAAGCTTGACAACACACTGTGTCCAATATTTTCACAAAGATAAAATAAGTCATATTTTTGGTTCATTTAATAGTTAAAACAAATTTACATTATTACAATCAGTTGATAAAACATTGTCCTTTACAATTATAAAAGCTTTTTACAAAAATCTACTACTCTGCTTGCATGTCAGCAGACTGGGGTAGATCCTGCTGAAATCCTATGTATTGAATGAATAGAGAATCCTTTTGAATCTTGGCAAAAATCTTAGCCACACGATTATCAAATGTAATAGGAAAATTAATTCATACTGACCAAACTGGCTTCATGGAAGGTCGACAATCTTCAGACAATACAAGGAAATTGTTTAATGTTTTTACTATGCTAGAAGTCTCCCTTATCCCACAGCAGTATGTACTGTTGATGCGGAGAAGGCATTCGACAAATAAATAAACTGGTGATTTATGTTTTGCACATTACGTAAATTTGGATTTGGAGATAATTTTATACAACGGATTAAGATGCTTTATACAAGGCCCATGGCATCAGTCAAAACCAATAATCATATTTCAGAACCTTTTTTGTTAAAAAGAGGAGTAAAACAGGGATGTCCTGCATCTGGATTATTATTTAATTTGGTTATTGAACCCTTAGCTGCAAAAATAAGAAGTGAAAATAATATTCATGTTATAAAAATTGGCTCTCGGTATAATAAGCTATCAATGTATTGTGACGACATAATTCTCTACCTGTCACATGTTAACTCCTCTCTACACTATATCAATAATGTCATCACTGAATATGGCTGTTTATCAGGGTATAAAGTCAATTGGGACAAATGTGACATATTACCACTTAACACTGCAAGAAATCACAAGTTCAGAACTCCAAAATTGGGTTTGCTTTTGAAATTGTATTGCATTATTATGGTATTGTTGTGTATTGTTTTCATTTAAAAAATAAAAATAAAAAAAATTAAAAATCGTTTTTGAATCGAGAATCGTGTTGAATTGAAAAAAAAATCGATTTTGAATCGAATCGTGACCCCAAAAATCGATTCTGAATCGAGCCAAATTTTTTTAACCCAAGTCAAAAAGTTTGGGGACCCCTGATTTACAGTATTTACCTTGCAAAGTTGACTTCTACAGTGTCTCCTTCCAGCTGCTTCTCTGTCAAACACACCATCAGCAGCTTTTCCCGATTTTTATGGATAAAATGTCTGCCGTTTAGATATTATTTTAACATTCTCGGCTGGCGTTTGACTCATTTTGCAGTGATACGCTCCAACTGTTTCACACGCTCGGTCATGTTTCTGATGATTTATTTCTTTAAATCTATGAATATCATCCACTTCTTCTTCTCAGCACCGTGAATTAAACTCACTTTCTCTAAGTTATGTCCATTTCTAGCTATAAGCTAATGCTAGAGAGTAAGTCCGGATGTTTTGGTCGGATCTTGTGCTACACCAACTAAATGGTAAATGGTAAATGGGTTACACTTGTATAGCGCTTTTCTACCTTTTTAAGGAACTCAAAGCGCTTTGACACTATTTCCACATTCACCCATTCACACACACATTCACACACTGATGGCGGGACTAATGGCAGGGATGCCTGTAACTCAAATGTTTGCTTGCAACTTAAAGCATACAAACTAACCGAGAAACAGCTGTTGTGAAAAGAGAAAGCAGTTATAATTTAGATCAGGGACAATAGAAAGAAGCATTTCAATCAAAAGTGTTAGTTTATGGAACTATCTTGACAGTGGAACAAAACAATGTAAATATTCTACTGTATTTAAAATCATGATGATGAAAAGATATTAAATTGTTGTTTCCATGTTTACTTTTTTGTTACATGTTATGAAATATGTGTCATGATCTGTCAGCTCTTTGTGTTGCAGTGCCTGGTTTTCGGGCTACGGGGGCGGAGCCACCGCCGTGCACACCTGATACCCATTTCCTCCTGACTACTTAAGCTCTCCAGTCCATTTACTCGGCGCCAGTAGATTCCGGATGGTTCACCTTTCCAGTCGTGTTCATCTCCTCTGCTCTGGCTCCACTCACGCTCCTCGTTCCTGTGGCTCTGCTCCTGCGCTGCAGTGGAGCGTTTACTTGTTTCTCTCCACACCTTTTCATGTGCGACTTCCTTTTCTCTACACTTTTTGTGTGCGTCTTTAGTTCTTTTTTGTCACTCCTTATTGAGCGTGCTTTTTGTTATTAATCCTATTCGTTTTGTCACTGCGTCAGGGTCCTACTCTAATCGTGACAATATGTTGGTTATGAATATAGAAACATTGCCTAAATAATCTCCTGAGTTGAACAACAAATGTTATAACTGTGTGAATATTTAAGTTTTTACTTATTTCTGCTCCTTTTCATTCATGATTTATTTTAATGTTATTTTGATTGTTTTTGTTTGACTTTGAGTGAACGAAATCAAATTAAATAAAAGCTCCTATCTCAAAACACTCTTAAGTTGAGGTACCTCTATAGTAGGAATCTCAATGTGTGTCCGACAATAGTCAATAAAATAATGTCCCGCTGGGATGCACATTGATTCCCAACCACTGTGCTGCGGCACATCATTGTATCGCAAGAGATCTTCAGGTGTGCATCGGACATGTATCCAATGTCACTTGTTTTAAAAAATATATGACTATCTGCAGATAATGTACCATAGTCTGTGTATGTTATGTATTATGTGTATTGTCTGTTGTCACAGAATAAGTCACTTGTTTTGTTTATTTCTAGTGTTTCATCATGTTTCAATGCCTTAGCTCAATAAAGGTTGGGAAACACTGGCCTCGGGCTCAACATGTCAGCCTGCCTCACTGTCAGGAATTTGAAGGCTCAATGCTCTATATCTGTGTTTGCATGTTCTCCCTAAATCAAGGGTGTCAAACTCATTTTAGATGGGGGCGGGGGCCACATGGAGAAAAATCCGCTCCCCAGTGGGCTGGACTGGTAAAATGACAGCACGATAACTTAAAAATAAAGACAACTTCAGATTGTTTTCTTTGTTTAAAAATAAAACAAGCACATTCTGAAAATGTACAAATCATAATGTTGTTGTTTTTTTACACTTACATGTTGCGGTTCACTTTATTTGTCGTTATTTATACTTTATGAATAAATTATGTGATAATGTTCATCAGTCAACTCATTGGCGTTCATTTTCAATCTATCAAGATAAAAAAATAATGAAAAAAATGTAATCACAGGATGTTCTTTATGTAGTTTGATCATTTTCCTCGACTGGTGCACTAACATCATGTGGTTTTTTTTTTTTTTTTTTCATATTTAGCATAATCTTCAAATATACAAATAATTGCTATTGTGACATCTAGTGGACACATTTAGAATAGCAGTTTATTTCATTCAACAATTTCGGCTCATTTTTATACTTAGCAAACTCATCCCTCGGGCCGGATAAAACCTGTTCGCGGGCCTGGTTCGGCCCGCGGGCCTTACATTTGACACCCCTGCGCTAAGTGCTCTGGCATCCTCCCACGTTCCCAAAACATGCATGATGGACTAATTGAATACTTTTAATCCAATACACACACAACAGAAACTGTACTAAAACCCATCAAGTCTCTCTTCAAAGGGGCAGTTAAAAATCATTGACAGGAAACCAATGCACTTGCACAATTGAATTATTCTAAAAAAACCCTGTAACATTCTTTGATCTGGATATTTACCAGATCTTTATGGATGCTTGTCTCATCTACAAAGTTTTAAATGCGCTTGCACCCCTGCCATTAGATCAGTGGTTCTTAACTTTGTTGGAGGTACCGAACCCTTCTTTAGTGAAAAATAAAAATGTTTTTGTTTTTTTTTCAAATTCAAGACAAAGACATGTTTTTTTATTGGTGCACGAAATGAACCGTGCATGAACACTTGTTCAAAGAACAAAACCAACACAGGGAATGAACTCACAACAAATGACACATCTGCAAATCAGATGGAAAATTAGAGGGAACATTGTTTGGGGGTATCCATAATACGGCGATAGGGAGAAGTTTTTATTTACACGATGAGTCGGGTGTGTCTTGACCTCCGCGGCGGAGGCTCCGCCTAACCCCTGAGGCCGACTCACCAAACCCCTAGGGTTCGATTGAACCCAGGTTAAGAACCACTGATATATGTATATATATATGAATGGTCAAAGTACAGTCAAACCTGTGTTAGCGGCCACAACAAGTTCCCCTGCAAAGAAAAGTCATGTTGTATAATCAAAATAAACAATTCACATTCGATTATTTGTCATTACGATTTGAAATCGATCAATTTTCAAAAATCGATGAAAAAAAAAATTAATTGTGCATCCTTTCATTTCACTATGGTACGAATTTGTTAATGTTATTTATTCATTTATTTCTCTTTGAATATTCTGAACTCCTGTTTCCATGTGAATGTTATTTTAAAAAGAGAGTGTTGCCTGGTGTAGGAGTTTTAGCACTTCATTAGAACAGTGGTTCTTAACCTTGTTGGAGGTACCGAACCCCACCAGTTTCATATGCGCATTCACCGAACCCTTCTTTAGTGAAAAATAGAGGGAACATTGATTGGGGGTATCCAAAATACGCCGATAGGAGAAGTTTTTATTTACACGATGAGTCGGGTGTGTCTTGACCTTGGCGGTGGAGGCTCCGCCGAACCCCTGAGGCCGACTCACCGAACCCCTAGGGTTCGATCGAACCCAGGTTAAGAACCACTGCATTAGATAAATTCATTCAGAGGAGAAACAGGGAAGGTCGGAGAACTAGGGCCTTGTCCAGAGGTGATTGCAATACACCAAGACGTAGAACCATATTTGTAAGAGGAACACAATCCTGGAATAAGTTGCCCACACACATTAGAGACTGCGATAACTATCCTCTTTTAAAAAAGAAACTTAAACACTGGCTGAAAATAAATCAGACATGCACCCATTAAACCATTAAACACTGTTTCCAGACTCCAGCCTGTTCCAGTGAGCTTCTGGCCAGCGTATTTGAAGCTGTGAGTGAATTGTCTGTCCTGGTCTATTGTCTTGTAATTGTGTATTGCAACTGATTGTATTGTCTGTTTTATCATGTCTTATTTATTTGGTTCTTATTTCTGTCATCGTGGTTTTAAAGTCTCATGTGTCTCACTGTGTTATTTTAGAAACCTGCCTTGGGACTACGGCTGAAAATGAGCATTTATGCTAAATCCGGCGCATTTACACTGTTTATTCAAGTGTTGATTAATGTGCACTGTCCCAATTAAATAAATGAAATACAATACAATACAATCAGGGGTGTCCAAAAAACCTGCAGCTCGTTTGTCACACATTCTATGGACAAAATGAAATAAATAAAATAATAAACCTGGATTAAAACATTACGTAATAAATAAATGTGGAGTTTGCATGTTCTCCCTGTGACTGCGTGGGTTCCCTTCCTTCCTCCCACCTCCAAAGACATGCACCTGGGGATAGGTTGATTGGCAACACTAAATTGGCCCTAGTGTGTGAATGTGAGTGTGAATGTTGTCTGTCTATCTGTGTTGGCCCTGTGATGAGGTTGTGACTTGTCCATGGACAAGTGATAGAAAATTGATGGATGGACATTTGCCCCCCAAAAAAGGACCTGACAACCAAAATGTCCGATGATGTACACATCTTACTGTTTATTGTCTCTGATCATTTCTGTGGGTCTTGTCGTGATGAACATTTACACATTTATTGAAAGCCCTCAAAAAGGTTTTAGTTGGCGGAATAATATTAATTATAGTAAAGAACAATAATACAAAGTAATTAAATATCTCAAGGTGGTACACAAATATTATTTTTACTGTAATATAGCACAAAGTTACATTGTAGATGTTTTGTTCAGGTACTTTAGCATATATTGTTTCACCTACATTGTATTGTTTTAGTATCTTTAATGTACTAAATGTATAAAAATGGCTCCCAAGTCTTTCAATTGTTCTCGTTGGAAAATGTTCGGACGCCCCTGCTCTAAATTATCTATAGGTGTGACTATGAGTGAGAGTCTCTTTCTTTCCTTATTGAGTGTACAGTTGTCTCTCGCCACATCATGCTTCTAATAGTGCAGCTTCACCACATGGCACATTTTTGGTTGTTTTTTTTGTAGCATATTCCACTACATTTTACCCCAAATTAAACATTTCTAGCATAACAATAGCTAAATGAACGACAAACCTCAATAGTTTAGTAGTATTTGGCTCTAGAGGAGACCAAATTCATAGCATGCTGTTCAGTGTCGTGGCCACTGATTGGCTCAGCCTCAGCCAACATTACTCTATTGGATTAGGAGAGTGTAAAGGTGACTAAATGTTGTTATCTATTGTCTGAATGGCTCTCATGATCTATTTAGAAGATAGTTAAAAAATTTTATGATTTACAATGAAATATTACATTTATAATTAATGATTTTTCAAAACCAACTAACAGCGATAAACGAGGGATTTAATCATTTCTGAGGTTTTAACAGCTTTTTTAGTGTCTAGTTTGCTATGAAAATGTCTATCCTTTTCAAAAATCTATTATTTTATTCGAGGTGTTATATATGACCATTTTTCATAAGCATAGCCGATACCTCACATTATGATCAGTGTCTCTATAATATCCAAATAAAACATATGTTTTCTGTGTCTACTTGAACTACTGCTATTTTATGAAAAATGGATTCCATTTCAAACCATAAGAGGTGTGAATGTATGCATTAAAAATACACATTATTTCTGTCCAGAACTGTCACTGGTGAGCTCTACAGGAAATGTACGACATTTATAACATATTTAAGTTGTATATAATAAGATAGAGAATGAACATATGTTTTGCAAGGTCTGTGTTTTTTGTACAGTCACATGTAAACAATTTCACTAAATACTTTATACCATCACCAGCAATGTGGCTAATCACCAGCAGAGGGCAGCAATGAATCACTTCCTTGGTGGCCCCGTCAAAAAATGAACATGAAAAGGAAACATTATGATGTGTCCATAATCATAAAACACCAATCATACATTAGTTTTGTATATTTTCTTCGTCCACGATTAATTAAATGTTATTGTAAATTATCTTATGCATTTGAAATTATGTTTGAAGAGAAAATGAGTCGAGAATGGATTTAGTTTTAAATAAGGCGGGTTGAATGAAAACGTCATGACGTCACAATGATGCATTTAATGTTCCTCGTAAATACTAACAATTTAGCGACTGATTAAGAACATTAACAAATACAAAATGTCATCATATTTAATTAGAACCGTTAATTTATTTTATTACAAAAAAATCCAGTTTTTTTAAAGTAGTTTTACATGTGAAAGGCTATACAACTATACCCTTCTTCTGCGTTTCTACGCTGTCGCTGCTCTGTCATTCCTTTTCCGAGTGGTAAGTGAAGGCATCACAGTTCCCACACCGGCGGACGAAGAAGTGTGGGGGATTTCAGAGCAGCCACTTATCGCGTCATTAAAATTGTTCGGTGAACACTCACAAACAGCCAAAGTCCGCCAGAAAGTTATTGCAAACAATGTGACAACTTGGGTAGACCTGACTCGTCCTCATATAGCGTAACCAAAACGTTCTTTTGCTCTCGTCTGCGCCAGAAGAAGAAGCCATGGAGCCGATAACAAAGTGGACACCGAAGCAAGTTGTAGACTGGATGAAAGGTAAACCCCTAATTCTTCTTCCTCTATTTACTATTGTCGTATTTTTGTCAGAAATGTTACCAATAATAACACTGGTGTCACTTGGAAGGCTTCTTTGTCACAATATCACTGCTAGTTTCGTAGAAACTGTGACAAAAGCGCTCAACAATGTCACTGCTTAGCATTCCACTCACTTGTCAATCAAATGAGCAAATTGGAGTCAGTCTTGTTAGATTTTTGTTCTGAATGCCTTTTGTAAAGTAGGACTAACCCTAAAGATTGCAAACAGGGGCCCAATTGTCAAAACAAACATTACAAAATGCAAAACAATAAATATATGCACTAACAAAATCTTAAACGCAACCAACAGTTACCCTATAGATGTAATAATGTCAATACAACATATCACAAACAGTGCATAAAGTGTTATTTTATATACAAGTCACTTTGTTGCTGTGTTTGGTGCTGCTTTATAGTCTAAAAACAAATGTGCTGACTATCTGAACTTGTGGGCAACTACACTGGGCACTCTGTCATTTTACAAGCCTCATATGCACTCAGAAATACCAATGTGCAAACATTGCTTATTTATCATAGAAATCACAGCTTTGGTTGTTGTAAATCTGCTCCAATGGATTGCCCTGAAGCACTTGCAAGTTCAGCCCAGGCAATGTTTTTTTTAAAGCCCTTTCACTTACTTTGTTCAGAGGCCAATGTAGCATAGTTGCCACCTGTGGTAAAGGACCGCATTATTGGGCCTAGTCACAGCATAGCTATGTGTGATGAAGGATGTCAAATGGTATGTGAGGTATGGGTGGAAATATTTGCTGCTCCCATTCTGAAACTTTGGGACAGTACAACATGACTGGTTGGATTTGTACAGAATAATAGTACTTTTTAGGGATGTAACAATATAAAAATGTCATATCACGGTTATTGTGACCAAAATGATAATGTTTATCATTACTGTTGCTGTATTGTTGAATGTGCTCAAAGAGTACAAACCCCGTTTCCATATGAGTTGGGAAATTGTGTTAGATGTAAATACAAACGGAATACAATGATTTGCAAATCCTTTTCAACCCATATTCAATTGAATGCACTACAAAGACAAGATATTTGCTGTTCCAACTCATAAACGTTATTTTTTTTTGCAAATAATAATTAACTTAGAATTTCATGGCTGCAACACGTGTCAAAGTAGTTGGGAAAGGGCATGTTCACCACTGTGTTACATGGCCTTTCCTTTTAACAACACTCCGTAAACGTTTGGGAACTGAGGAGACACATTTTTAAGCTTCTCAGGTGGAATTCTTTCCCATTCTTGCTTGATGTACAGCTTAAGTTGTTCAACAGTGCGGGGGTCTCCGTTGTGGTATTTTAGGCTTCATAATGCGCCACACATTTTCAATGGGAGACAGGTCTGGACTACAGGCAGGCCAGTCTAGTACCCGCACTCTTTTACTATGAAGCCACGTTGATGTAACACGTGGCTTGGCATTGTCTTGCTGAAATAAGCAGGGGTGTCCATGGTAACATTGCTTGGATGGCAACATATGTTGCTCCAAAACCTGTATGTACCTTTCAGCATTAATGGCGCCTTCACAGATGTGTAAGTTACCCATGCTTTGGGCACTAATACACCCCCATACCATCACACATGCTGGCTTTTCAACTTTGCGCCTATAACAATCCGGATGGTTCTTTTCCTCTTTGGTCCACAGTTTCCAAAAACAATTTGAAATGTGGACTCGTCAGACCACAGAACACTTTTCCACTTTGTATCAGTCCATCTTAGATGAGCTCAGGCCCAGCGAAGCCGACGGCGTTTCTGGGTGTGGTTGATAAACGGTTTTCGCCTTGCATAGGAGAGTTTTAACTTGCACTTACAGATGTAGCGACCAACTGTAGTTACTGACAGTGGGTTTCTGAAGTGTTCCTGAGCCCATGTGGTGATATCCTTTACACACTGATGTCGCTTGTTGATGCAGTACAGCCTGAGGGATCGAAGGTCACAGGCTTAGCTGCTTACGTGCAGTGATTTCTCCAGATTTTCTGAACCCTTTGATGATATTACGGACCGTAGATGGTGAAATCCCTGAATTCCTTGCAATGGTTGAGAAAGGGTTTTCTTAAACTGTTCAACAATTTGCTCACGCATTTGTTGACAAAATGGTGACCCTCGCCCCATCCTTGTTTGTGAATGACTGAGCATTTCATTGAATCTACTTTTATACCTAATCATGGCACCCAACTGTTCCCAATTTGCCTGTTCACCTGTGGGATGTTCCAAATAAGTGTTTGATGAGCATTCCTCAACTTTATAAGTATTTATTGCCACCTTTCCCAACTTCTTTGTCACGTGTTGCTGGCATTAAATTCTAAAGTTAATGATTATTTGCAAAAAAAAAAAGTATGAGTTTGAACATCAAATATCTTGTCTTTGTAGTGCATTCAATTAAATATGGGTTGAAAAGGATTTGCAAATCATTGTATTCCGTTTATATTTACATCTAACACAATTTCCCAGTTCATATGGAAACGGGGTTTGTACTTAATACACACATCTTTTCACCCAGTATTTTTTTCTGATAACTTACACAGATTGTTAGAAAACGGACTATTTTGCATTTTTTTGTGCTTTGATCATAGTGTTTTAGTCTTTATTTAAATGAAAAGTGTGAAAAAAATCTAGTATTATTGTTTATAATTTATGGTGGGCGTTGTGACGTCCTACTCTGTTCAGCGGTCTTTGAACGCATCGTAAAAACACCTTCGTTTCGGATCCCTTGGAGTATAGAACAATCACTCTGTCTAAAAGAGCACAGCGTGTGGGGGCAATATACACAATTAAATATCTTAGTTGCGCAGACAGCAATGTGTTTATACAAGTTTAGATTGGGGTGTTTTGTTTCTTAATGTGGAAAGACTTTAATGTCTCTTGTTTTCAGGTTAGCGTTTAGGATAGCAAGCTAGCGGCAGTCACTCCATGAGTTTATCCGTTAATAATCTCGGTTTTCCATCCATCCATCCATCCATTTTCTACCGCTTGTCCCTTTTGGGGTTGCGGGGGGTGCTGGAGCCTATCTCAGCTGCATTCGGGCGGAAGGCGGGGTTCACCCGGGGCAAGTCGCCACCTCATCGCAGGGCCAACACAGATAGACAGACAACATTCACACTCACAATCACACTAGGGCCAATTTAGTGTTGCCAATCAACCTATCCCCAGGTGCATGTCTTTGGAGGTGGGAGGAAGCCGGAGTACCCGGAGGGAACCCACGCAGTCACGGGGAGGACATGCAAACTCCGCACAGAAAGATCCCGAGCCCGGGATTGAACTCAGGACTACTCAGGACCTTCGTATTGTGAGGCACATGCACTAACCCCTATGCCACTGTGCTGCCCGGTTTTTATCGTTTTTTGCGATAAATGTAATTTAAAACAGTAATACTAACCGTCAGGAGTTGTACAGCGGTTAACATGATTACCATTTATTGTTACATCACTAGTACTTTTCTTAAAAGTTTATAGCACCTTAATCTAAATGTATTTTATACACATTTTAGCTAAACCATTATCAAATAGACTGTATTAACTGCTGGTTGAAGCAAGTCTTTTTCTTGCTCATCTATAGTTGGGAGCTAAAAGAGATTGTGAAGGGGTGAGTTTCATTAACAAGAGCCAAACTAGGACACACATGGTTAGAGGATTAGGGTTTACTCATGACACTAGGCCAATCGTACTGTGCTTAGGCCCACTTCACACCTAAAGTCCGGCATTTTTGGCAATCCTGTTACATTTCCCCTCTGGCATGGCTAAAAGTGGTGAACCAGGGCACGGCACGATTGCATGCAGAAGGGCTAGTCATAGAATTACTATAATCCGATCGCTCCTTGTATGTTTTTCATGACAACTGAAAATATCCATCCATCCATCCATCCATCTTCTTCCGCTTATCCGAGGTCGGGTCGCGGGGGTAGCAGCCTAAGCAGGGAAGCCCAGACTTTCCTCTCCCCAGCCACTTCGTCCAGCTCCTCCCGGGGGATCCCGAGGCGTTCCCAGGCCAGCCGGGAGACAGTCTTCCCAACATGTCCTGGGTCTTCCCCGTGGCCTCCTACCGGTTGGACGTGCCCTAAACACCTCCCTAGGGAGGCGTTCGGGTGGCATCCTGACCAGATACCCGAACCACCTCATCTGGCTCCTCTCGATGTGGAGGAGCAGCGGCTTTACTTTGAGCTCCCCCCGGATGGCAGAGCTTCTCACCCTATCTCTAAGGGAGAGCCCCGCCACCCGGCGGAGGAAACTCATTTCGGCCGCCTGTACCCGTGATCTTGTCCTTTCGGTCATAACCCAAAGCTCATGACCATAGGTGAGGATGGGAACGTAGATCGACCGGTAAATTGAGAGCTTTGTCTTCCGGCTCAGCTCCTTCTTCACCACAACGGATCGATACAGCGTCCGCATTACTGAAGACGCCGCACCGATCCGCCTGTCGATCTCACGATCCACTCTTCCCCCACTCGTGAACAAGACTCCTAGGTACTTGAACTCCTCCACTTGGGGCAGAGTCTCCTCCCCAACCCGGAGATGGCACTCCACCCTTTTCCGGGCGAGAACCATGGACTCGGACTTGGAGGTGCTGATTCTCATCCCAGTCGCTTCACACTCGGCTGCGAACCGATCCAGCGAGAGCTGAAGATCCTGGCCGGATGAAGCCATCAGGACCACATCATCCGCAAAACGCAGAGACCTAATCCTGCAGCCACCAAACCAGATCCCCTCAACGCCTTGACTGCGCCTAGAAATTATGTCCATAAAAGTTTTGAACAGAATCGGTGACAAAGGCCAGCCTTGGCGGAGTCCAACCCTCACTGGAAACGTGTCCGATTTACTGCCGGCAATGCGGACCAAGCTCTGACACTGATCGTACAGGGAGCGGACCGCCACAATCAGACAGTCCGATACCCCATACTCTCTGAGCACTCCCCACAGGACCTCCCGAGGGACACGGTCGAATGCCTTCTCCAAGTCCACAAAGCACATGGTAGACTGGTTGGGCAAACTCCCATGCACCCTCAAGGATCCTGCCGAGAGTATAGAGCTGGTCCACAGTTCCACGACCAGGACGAAAACCACACTGTTCCTCCTGAATCCGAGGTTCGACTATCCGGCGTAGCCTCCTCTCCAGTACACCCGAATAAACCTTACCGGGAAGGCTGAGGAGTGTGATCCCACGATAGTTGGAACACACCCTCCGGTTCCCCTTCTTAAAGAGAGGAACCACCACCCCGGTCTGCCAATCCAGAGGTACCGCCCCCGATGTCCACGCGATGCTGCAGAGTCTTGTCAACCAAGACAGCCCCACAGCATCCAGAGCCATAAGGAACTCCGGGCGGATCTCATCCACCCCCGGGGCCTTGCCACCGAGGAGCTTTTTAACTACCTCAGCAACCTCAGCCCCAGAAATAGGAGAGCCCACCACAGATTCCCCAGGCACTGCTTCCTCATAGGAAGACGTGTTGGTGGGATTGAGGAGGTCTTCGAAGTATTCCCTCCACCGATCCACAACATCCGCAGTCGAGGTCAGCAGAACACCACCCGCACCATACACGGTGTTGACAGTGCACTGCTTCACCCTCCTGAGGCGGCGGATGGTGGTCCAGAATCGCTTCGAAGCCGTCCGGAAGTCGTTTTCCATGGCTTCTCCAAACTCCTCCCATGTTCGAGTTTTTGCCTCCACGACCGCCGAAGCCGCACACCGCTTGGCCTGTCGGTACCTGTCCGCTGCCTCCGGAGTCCTATGAGCCAAAAGAACCCGATAGGACTCCTTCTTCAGCTTGACGGCATCCCTCACCGCCGGTGTCCACCAACGGGTTCTAGGATTACCGCCACGACAGGCACCAACTACCTTGCGGCCACAGCTCCAATCAGCCGCCTCGACAATAAAGGCGCGGAACATGGTCCACTCGGACTCAATGTCCAGCACCTCCCTCGTGACATGTTCAAAGTTCTTCCGGAGGTGGGAATTTAAACTCTCTCTGACAGGAGACTTTGCCAGACATTCCCATCAGACCCTCACAATGCGTTTGGGCCTGCCAGGTCTGTCCGGCATCCTCCCCCACCATCGCAGCCAACTCACCACCAGGTGGTGATCGGTAGAAAGCTCCGCCCCTCTCTTCACCCGAGTGTCCAAAACATGAGGCCGCAAATCCGATGACACAACTACAAAGTCGATCATGGAACTGCGGCCTAGGGTGTCCTGGTGCCAAGTGCACATATGGACACCCTTATGTTTGAACATGGTGTTTGTTATGGACAATCTGTGACGAGCACAAAAGTCCAATAACAAAACACCACTCGGGTTCAGATCCAGGCGGCCATTCTTCCCAATCACGCCTCTCCAGGTTTCACTGTCGTTGCCAACATGAGCGTTGAAGACACCCAGTAGGACAAGGGAATCACCCGGGGGAGCACTTTCCAGCACTCCCTTGAGCGCATCCAAAAAGGGTGGGTACTCTGAACTGCTGTTTGGTGCATAAGCACAAACAACAGTCAGGACCCGTCCCCCCACCCGAAGGCGGAGGGAGGCTACCCTCTCGTCCACCGGGTTGAACTCCAACGTGCAGGCTTTGAGCCGGGGGGAAACAAGAATTGCCACCCCAGCTCGTTGCCTCTCACTGCGTGCAACGCCAGTGTAGAAGAGAGTCCAGCCCCTCTCGAGAGAACTGGTTCCAGAGCCCTTGCTGTGCGTCGAGGTGAGTCCGACTATATGTAGCCGGAACTTCTCTACCTCGCGCACTAGCTCAGGCTCCTTCCCCCCCAGCGAGGTGACGTTCCACGTCCCAAGAGCTAGCTTCTGTAGCCGAGGATCGGACCGCCAAGTGCCCTGCCTTCGGCTGCCGCCCAGCTCACAATGCACCCGACCTCTACGGCCCCTCCCATGAGTGGTGAACCCATTGGAGGGGTGACCCACGTTGCCTCTTCGGGCTGTGCCCGGCCGGGCCTCATGGGGACAGGCCCGGCCACCAGGCGCTCGCCATCGTGCCCCAACTCCGGGCCTGGCTCCAGAGGGGGGCCCCGGTGACCCGCGTCCGGGCGAGGGAAATCTGAGTCTTTGTTGTTTCATTCCCATAGAAGTCTTCGAGCTGCTCTTTGTCTGATCCCTCACCTAGGACCTGTTTGTCTTGGGAGACCCTACCAGGGGGCATGAAATCCCCCGGACAACATAGCTCCTAGGATCATTGGGACACGCAAACTCCTCTACCACGGTAAGGTGGCAGCTCAGAGAGGAGAACTGAAAATATATGAAATATAAAATACAAAGACTCAAAACAATTCAAAAGTTATTCTCATAACACGCTGGCTCACACAGGCTATATTTGTACTCAACTAAGACATGTCATTTAAAAGGTGCAGTTCCTTAATGACAACCGCAACCTTGCACATTCAGAAATAATCAGACATTAATCTGATTTAGGACTCAAAATAATCCACAAAGCCAGGGAATATGCAGTAACACCACATTATGGAACTTAGTGAAGGGATGAGCACAGGCCAGGGAGGGAGAATCACACCCAAGTCCAGTGTGAGTCCGGAAAATCAGACTAATCGATTATCTTCATTGGTCTTTACTAGAGGTGCACCAAATGAAACTTCTTGGCTAAAACCAAAAATGAGAAAACCAAGGCTAAAAACCAAAACACAGAAATAAGTTATTATGCCAATTTGTCACAATTGCACTGTGTACTAACTTCACTGTTGCATTGCCATTGCACAAATTAATATTTATCATAGAAAATGAATTAGCTATGCACCAAATTTTTGACAGCAGACTTATCACCGAAAAGAAACGGACTCCGTCACAGTCAGATCTCAACGCCGCCACCCCAACTCAAACACAAGTCTGCGAAAAAATTCTGAAACACATTTTTTATTCCATAGAGCCAAACCGTTCCCGAATGACTTCTACATGTCAAATGATGTGCTTTTAAAAAAAACAATTTAATGACTACAGAGTTTCCCTGAGATTGCCAAGATACCTGTATTATTATTTGCTATGAGGCATATATTTGCTTTAAAAAGGCAAAAAAAGTATACATACACTTAAAACAAATCTGTTATTATTAATTATAGTATTAAAATATATTTTATAACAGTTTTTCACTAGTAGCACTGGTGCTACTAAATGAAAAAAAAATTTGTAGCACAGAAAAAATTTAGGAGCAATATGAAAGGTCTCAAATATGCCAATTTCATTATTAACACTCAGGCAAGGTACACATGTGCACTCATACATATAAACACAATGCTATCATAAGGCCTACGGTACTCTAATGCTCTATTAAACGGAACATCCCTAAACTGTGCTCGCGCTCTCGCTAACACGAGTGTAAGGCTTGGCGATATGGATCAAAACTCATATCCCGATATAGTTTGGCCCCTAAAGTAACCCAAAAATGTAAATATCTGTTGACGTATCTGAAAATCTCCACCATGCCTTGATTTTAAATTTTCGGGACTGATGGGGATCCCAAATACACAAAAACAGGTACCCACAAGTAAGAAAAGTAGGTTTTACATAATATGATCCCAATGTAAGGGGTGTTTTAAGATGAGAAAAAAGAAAAAGCCTGGACAATAATAAAAGAAGTCAAAAATCTTCTTTAAAAAAACCATTTAGCTATGCTAAATTCTTCAGCTATCAAAAACACAAAATATCAAACGTGAAAAAGTCTGTGGTTTAAATTTATGTTTAAACGTAAGCAGCAACATAAAAATAATTGATCTTTAACATTGGTGTTTTTGTTGGTAAACATCATACACACAAAGATGTTAGCCAGCAACACCAACCTGCCTGCCATGATGCTGTGTGACAGGCTGTGTTCTGAAAATTACTTTAAAAAAGTAATTAACTGTCGTTACTTTAATTTAAAAAAAAAAAGAAAGAAGTTATTGCATTACTATTGGAATTACTCTTTAATAAATATAATTAATTACTAGGGAAAGTAAATATTGCATTACTAAAACAAATTCAAATATCTGGCATAATGCAGTTGAGATAAGTTTTATGTAAAGTAGGCCTGAGTGATATGACCTTAAAATAAAAATCCCCTTTTTTCTCATAAAAAATTAGATTTCCGATTTTTTCCGATTTTTTCCCCCCTACTTTTTAAAGAAATCATTGAATACAAATGACAGCGATAATTCAAAATTAAAATGGAAGAAGATAAACATATTTAAACACACAAATAAAAAGAATATGACTCTTTTGAAACCAGAAAATTATTAATGTATCTTATGCCAAGAAAGTATATTGTGTGTCTATTTATTTTAGTTATCAAAAAAGTTTGTTAAAATATTAAAAATATTTTAGTGTGGGTACTTTTTGAGCACATTCAACAATACCGCGATTATAATGATAACCATGATCATTTTGGTCACAATAACTTCAATTAGCCATATTATTTACTGTTTTGGTTATGTATATTTGAGGGTCCACCAAACCTCAGACAGAACATATTGTATTGCTTTTTGTTGTGATTTTTAATCAAGTGCAACATTTTGCAAATAGAGAATATTTTATTTTCATTGTGTTTTATTCAACCTGGATATTTAACTTTTACATTCCAATTACAATGTTAAAATACACAAGAAATACAAGTTTATTCCAATGAAAGGGTATACTTGCATTATGAATTATTATTTCATCAGTGGTTAATTTGGTTTCAAAATAATGTTGGCAAAAATGTTGTTTATCTGCAATAATTGTTTATAATATATCGTCAAGCAAAATTTGTCATTGGCCCAGGACGAGGTGATAATGCTCATTTCCTGGAGACGCAATTAGCATGTTAATGGCTAACGAGCTTAAATGCTAACAGGAATACAAGACACATTAACGTCTTACCCCATTATAAACTCCCGTTTTGCCTTTAGTATTAAACACTCAAAAACATTCACAAATTAAAAAAGGGAGCTAATATTTAAATTTAAAATAATAATAGAACAATATTTAATGTTTTGCCAAGGAAAGTATATATTGTGTGCGTGTATGTTTTGCTTATTTATTTATTTTATGTATTTACTTGTTTAATTATTAAATATATAAAATAATTAAATAGAACTTGGTGAAAAGATTTCATTGTGTGTAAGTACCGTACCTTTTGAGCACATTCATTAATACTGTGATAATGGTAACGTGATAAATTTGGTCACAATAACGTGATATAAAATATTAAGATCGTGACATCCCTAGAGTCTTTTTTAATTTTTTTTTAATAAAACTTTGTCAAAATATTTTAGTGTTTATAAATACTTTTTGACCACATTCAACATAACGGGATAATTTTGATCACAATAACTTGTTATGAAATGTTCACATCGTTACATCCCTAATTGAGAGCCAGGCTTTGTGTAGATCTGTTAAATTTGTTTACTGCCTCAGTGGTTATTTACACAAACACAACAGTAAAGTTGGGTTTTAGTCTAGTTTATTTCAGACATGCTTAACAGTGTTAAATTCAAGTACATCATATGTTTACACTAGCACAATTCAAAATGTCCAAAAAGGAGTGGGGAGAAGCAGCTTTTTTGTTTTTTCCCCAAGTATAAACAGCAGTGTTGTTGGATATATACCCTTTCTATCAGGGGTGGGCAATTAATTTTTACCGGGGGCCGCATGAGCAACTCGAGCACTGCTGGAGGGCCACAACGACAATATTTCAATTAATTATTGCTCAATATTATTAAGATAAAGATAAATAATAATAATAATAATTAATAATAATAGTAATACTTCAACATAGTGTGTGTAACAGCATTCCATGAATAATATAAATAAATTAACATTAATAATAAATGACAGTAAAATAAGCACACGTATGACTGAGGAGTCATAGTGTAACTTTGTGTGGTGTTTGAGTTGTCCGACTTTTTGTGTGGCCTTAAACGCACCAGTGGTTTAGTGCTGTGCGTGTTGGTGACAGATGACAAGTTGGTTTTGGCCTGGTTTGTACGGCAGAAAATGACTAGTTTTTCGAGATAGAATTGTTTTACTCATGTTTTTGGTGTGGTTATGTCTGAATATAAACAGTTTTGCTCAATAAAGTGATCTATATAATTCCTGTCCTCGAAGCATCTCGATAGACGTTACAATAATTGAACGGTGTTCAATTGAACGGTGTTGACGAACACCGTTAGGGCCGCTTGTTGTCACTGTCACTCAAAGTTGCATTGCAAAATTACATAGAATAAATATGTTTATTTTGTTTAGAATTCAGATGGGATTTGATTTGGTGCGCGGCATATATTTGCTGCGCGCAGCAGACGCTTGAGCAGTGCGCAATTGCGCAGGCACGCACCTTAGAGGGAACGTTGCTTTGCAGTCCATGTCTTGTTGGAAACACGCCATTCGTCATCAACTTTTCTCTTTTTAGCGTCTCGGGTGTAAACCGTGCATCACTTGTCGCTGCATGTGCACCTTCACTCGCAGGTTACACACGGACACACGCCCATAAATAATACTTTTCAAAATAAAAGCAGCACAGTTGTATTGCGCGCACGACATAGATGTTTTTTCAACTTTATTTTGTAATTAATGATTGCAGCTTTTCACATTCACTCACAATCACGCACACGCATACGTCCACACGGAAGTAATACAAATAACGATTTTCAAAACAAAAGCAGCACCGTTGTATTGCACACTCGACATAGATACTTTTTAAAATGTATTTTGTAATTTATAATTGGCCTCACGCGGGCCGGACAGGGACGCACAAAGGGCCGGATGCGGCCCGCGGGTTGTATTTTGTACTCATTCACACAAAAGGGTTGTTTCTTTCTGTTATTAATATTCTGGTTCCTACATTATATATCAATATATAACAATACAGTCTGCAAGGGATACAGTCCGTAAGCACACATGATTGTGCGTGCTGCTGGTCCACTAACAGTACTAACCTTTAACAGTTAATTTTACTCATTTTCATTAATTACTAGTTTCTATGTAACTGTTTTTTATATTGTTTTACTTTCTTTTTTATTCAAGAAAATGTTTTTAATTTATTTATCTTATTTAATTTTATAAATTTTTTAAAAAAGGACCTTATCTTCACCATACCTGGTTGTCTAAATTAGGCATAATAATGTGTTAATTCCACGACTGTATATATCGGTATTGGTTGATATCGGTATCGGTAATTAAGAGTTGGACAATATCGGAATGTCGGATATCGGCAAAAAGCCATTATCGGACATCCCTATTAATTACTGTATATCACATTATAAATCGAGACTTAAGTCAGCTGTGACGGGCATATTAGCGGTGTGATAATACAATGTGAAGGACATGCCTAAACTGAATATTGGTGACACATGTCTTCTGTTTTCAGAGATAAATTTTTTATGAAAATGGTATACTGTTGTTTTCACAAACTGACACTATGAAACACTTTTGTAATTGTTGGTGTTTACAGGCTTCACAACACGTCATGTAAATAAACTGCCATAACAGTTTCCAGTTAAAAGAGCCCCAGAGTTGTTGGTCTGTGTAAAAGAAGTAAAATGTAACTCTCAGAAATGCTGTATTTGTTCAATCTCATTTGCCTCGGACTGTTTTCTTCAGAAGGACAGTGGCAGTTCTTTGTCTATTGATGCAGTTGTTAATCACTTGTATTGTTGAAAGAGATCAAGCAGTGGCTGGTGGATGTTTATTGCCTGTGGTTCTTTCAATTTAAACACTGTTGTCTTTTGTTTTGGGGACTCGTGATGCCCTAAAGCGCATTTCCTCAACCACAAACTCTGATCTTTCAGCTTGACCTGCGGTGTGATCGGTGTGCCGTATGTCACATGTTACCAATGTATGTAATAGGGGTTATACCATTGAAATGATAAAACCACGCACAAATTCCTGACAGTTAGTGATAGTTTGTTAGTTGGTTACCGTTTCAAATTTTAAATATCGTAAATCCGTAAATGATTTAAAAAACTTACGGCGATACAGTACTTCTCATTTCTTGGAGAAGCAGCTAGAATGGCTATCGTTAGCTCAAATGTTATTAGGGATGTAATGATTACCGTTATAATGATAGAACTCGGTAAAATTCCCAACAATTAGTATTACCATTTTATGTTAATTATCATAAAACTGTGATTGATTATTGTACTTTGAAAAACTCATCGTGATACATTAGTGCTTATTTCCTTAGGAATCAGCAAGCATGCTAATTTCGAGCTAGCTTGAATGTTAACATGAATACAAGATACATTAACGTCTTTCCCGAGTCCGACCGTTTCAAAAATGTTTTTTTCTTTATCATTAAGAAACACTATAAAATGTTTACACATTAAAACTAAAGAAAATCAAAAACACTCAAATAATAATAATATGGATTTTAAGAAACTAGAACAATGTTTGTTTCCTCTGCCAAGTTATTTTCAAATACAATTTGGTGAAATAATTTCAATGTGTGTAAGTGTAATTTTTGAGCACAATAACCGTCATAATTTTGGTCACAATAACCATGATATGAAATGTTCATATTGTCACACCGCTAGTATGTAATGAACATTACTAGAGACATCATATAGTATGGCAAAATGTTGTTTGTCAAAGAAATATGTGCTTTGAAGGCGTAATAATTTGAAGTACTTGAAAAGTCTGTGCCATGCTCAGTTTGTCAGTTTCATGCATTCCATTTTCCAAATATAGTAAACACGGTCATAGCTTCAGCTGTGATGGGTTGGCATTGGCAACCACACAGGGATTGTTAAAGGCAAATACAGCAGAATAGTTTCTCATGTACGCAACACTTAAGAGTTTATTTTTCCCTTGTTGGATTCCTTGTGACCGTGAGTACGCCTGGCAACTTTTGAAAAGGCATTCCAAACATGCAAACCTGCACAACTACTGTATGTTGGCACACTTATAACCAGTGTGTTAACGAGTTTAACCTGGAAGTCCTTCAAAAATGTTTATACTCAAGTACAGACAGTTTTCAGGTTTATGTTATGTGAGAGGAATTGGATGAAATGGGCCGCCCATCTGATCATGTTGCCTTGACTTTAATCCAATGGTCGACAGTACACTCGGTGACTAAAAAGGTCAACCATTTCTATCATGACCTGTTAAAATATTGATTAATAACTATGCATAAACTATTTGTGTCTGTTTCCTGCTTCTCAACTAGCATCAAAGTGCCAAAGAGGTAATTAGCTTGTCATAGAGGTGACAAACGGGGCAACTGTGCTTTATTCTTTGACTACTTTGTACTTGGAAAAATAACGGGACTGTGTCAGAGTCCACAAATGCTATCTATGCCTGTCCCCTGATGGCAACCCCTAGACGCTTATTCTGCAGAAATAGTGTTAAAGGGGAACTGCCCTTTTTTTTTTTTTAGAATTTTTCCTCTCGCTCACAATTATTATGAGAGACATGACGACGGATGGATTTTAAAAAAATGCATTCCAACTTGTAAATAAAAGTCTGCTTACACCGATGGGATCTCCTCTATTTCGCCCATAAAATACAATAAATAACCCTTTTAAAAACCAGTAACAATACTCCATTTACATTTCATGATTTGAATATTAACCAAGCATTAGTAATATTGTT
>NC_084733.1:9599589-9667089 GCF_033978785.1 Entelurus aequoreus | reverse complement strand
GCTGTGCTGTGTGCTTTGAAGTACAATTTCAGGTCATTTACCTGATTTATTCACATTTTTTATTTTTTTTGGAGAGCCTGCTATAAACTGCACCTTAAATTTTACGAATTTCCACTCACCCAGCCATTCAGCACTTATAATCAACCAATTGTTCCATTATTGGGCAAAAACCGTGTTACATTTTCATAGAAAATGGTAGAGTTCAGGGGAAGTGCTGTAAAAGGATTCCCCCCAGGGAGAGGTGACTAAAAGAGATTGCGTTCGTTACATCCTTATCGGCCCTCTTGTGTCCTGTTTCTCACAGTCTGGTGTTTCAACCCCACAGCCCTAGGAGTATCAAAATGATCATTATTTAATGCCATTGTTGTAATTTTGTTTTGAGAAAATTACCATGTAGATTTTCATCAGAATAAGGAGTTGCTCAATTGTAATAGATGCTGTTCATGTGAGACATGGTCGCAGTTCAGGTTGGACCTAGGGCTGGGCGATATGGCCTTTTATTAATATTTCGATATTTTTAAGCCATGTCACGATACACAATGTATATCTCGATATTTTGCCTTAGCCTTGAATTAACACTTGATGCATATAATCACAGCATTATGATGATTCTATGTGTCTACATTAAAACATTCTTGTTCATACTGCATTAATATATGCTCTAACCACAATTAAGTCAATTTACAAAAACTGTATTTATTAAACAGTTATTAAGCAGTGGCACAAACATTCATGTAATTTCAAAACAGAGTGCAAGATTGTCAGAGACATTTTAAAACAAGCTATTAGTGCACCTTTGTGCATGATGTCTCTAAGATGACAAATCAAAACAACACTAAATTAAAGTGCACTTTTTGTACAGAACACAACTACAATGGTTTAAAACAAATAAAGTGCACTTTAGTGCATGATGTCACACAAGATATTTCAATAACTGTCAAATAAAAATGAACTGAATAATAGGACATTTAATAGTGTGTGTCCTTCGCTATGTGGTAGGTTACTGCGGATGTTATCTCCTTCTGTTGTAGACTATTTGTTTCATACGGTGTTGATCTGGAAATGGTTGCTTCGGCATTTTGTGGGTATGGCACCGAACGGAGATGTTGACATGCGGAGTTTCAAGCACTCTTCATTCTCTAGCGGTTGACTTTTCAAATGATGCTACAAATTAGTAATAGGTGCTACTTTTTGTAACAACGCTTTTGCCGCATACTTGTTCGACATCTTTCCGCTTGAAGCCAAACCACCGCCAGACGATGGACCCCGTGCTGTTTTTCTTAGGAATGAATTCTTCCTTCATTTGTTACCAGATTTGCACCTTCTTTCTCTCGTATTACCACTCGCACCTCTCCGCTAGCATCACAGCAAATGTTACCCATGCTGCTACCTCTCTGCTCAGCGAGGGCGTGTGACGCGACAGTAAGTGACGTATGTAAGTAGGTACGCTTGTTTTATGTCTCTGTGAGAAGGAGAGACACGAAAGAGTGACAAGAGCTTGTAGTGTAATGCCCGCAGCTAAAAGCAACTGCGTGAGAACGTATACTCGAATATCACCATATAGTCATTTTCTATATCGACGATATATCGAGTATATTCGATAAATCGCCCAGCCCTAGTTGGACAACAAAAACACTGCTGTTAAGCACTTGTGGAAAACAAAATATTTGTCAGTAAATTAGTACATTAGCATTTATATCAAACATATTCTTTGACTGTGCCAGGAGAGAAGGCCAAGCGCTCCCCCATATCCCTGCCAACCGTCCTTAGCTTGCATTTCATTCAAAAGTAAAATGTGCATTGTAAATCTCCCAGATGATCTCTGCTTAGTGGACCTGCAAGCTATTTGGCTGCGGTCTGCCATAAGAGCATTTGTCCTGTAAAGTGCTGTGCTTAAGCCCCAGGAATATACGCTCCAACCATAGGTGGTACAACTGGTGCAAGTGCAAATATGTTGGGTCACATGCTGAACGACCTCTTGTGCAGGAAAGTCAGGCATGTGTGCCAGCCCAGTTGCCACACTGGGCATGTCAGGTTGTTGTATGTTGTTCTAATCTATTGAATATCGCCAGTGCATCGACCCTGAACTTGAATAGGGACTTTTATGTGTGCCGTGGGTTTGGTATATCTGTGTTGGATTACTATCAAAACAGTGTTAGTGCAGTTATGCTCAAATGACCACGGAATGCAGTAGATTTTGTGCTCAGAGGATAAGAAAACAACTAAGATATCGTGTTTCAAGAGATTTATGGTCGCTGACCAAATACTAGTTCAATACGCAGTCAATTGATCAAGTATACCCATTCGCAATCTGAAGTGTGAACCCAGTACTAGCTGGGGTTAGTTGGACACTCACTGTGTGATAGGTTAGTATCACATCAGGGCTTGTTTAGAACATGCCCAAACATGCCTCTTTTTCCAGTTCTTTCCTCAAGCTGGCTAAATTCTGCTGTTCACACAGTTTAAACATCATCCTTTTCACAGAACATACAATTTGTTGGCTTACATTTTCCACTCATTTGCAGGAAAAGTTCAGTATTTCCATCTACTTAAATCACATGTTGGGGAAAGAGTTATTGCTTTCTATGGGATCCTATTGCTTGGTTTCCACAGGTTCCTAGTGCTTGTAGGTCATCATGCTTCATTTTGTCACTTGTTTGTGGTATGTTATCGGCGTCAACCCTTTTATTGCCAGATAAATTAGTGCAGGTTGACAGATAAGGAAACTATAATATTTAATCTGTTTTGTAATTGTGTTGACACTCTGTAGGGCTCGGAACAATGCATTGTGGGCTTTGCGGGTATTTGAAGTGTGTTTACACTGACTGCATGCACACACTGCCGTATTGTTTGGTTCTTTTTTTTTAACAAGACCGATTGTAGCTGAGATAGGCTCCAGCGCCCCCCGCCACCCCAAAAGGGAATAAGCGGTAGAAAATGGATGGATGGAAGTTTAAAACGTGATACAAACATGCTGCGTTATTAACTGCCACAATAGTTCACACCATCGCTTCAGGTAAAAAAAAGATGGGGTGAGATTTTTCTTATTTTTAATGTGGAAGCAACCCTCTGATCGGTGAGCTAACAAAGACACTGAATGGTCTGGATAGCAGCCGTGAAATGAGCGAACGTCACTTTCTGCTCCATCACCCGACACATGTTGGTGTGTTCATGGTAGGGAATCGGTATATAATATGAACATTTCATATCAGTTATTGTGACCAAAATTATCATCATTATTAATTGTTGAATGTGGTTAAAAAGTACTTACACACACACTGAAATGTTCTGACCAAGTATTTTTTTTTTTACTAAAATAAATACACAGTTAGAAAACCCACTATTTTGCATGTTTTGTGTTCATGATTCACTGATATTGTTTTAGTCTTAGTATTTTATCTGTTTTAATGGTTAAGCTTTTATCGTTTAAAATATTGGTTTCTACTGTAGCACCTCACAATTTATTTAAATGAAAAGTGTGCTGAATGCTGAAAAAGCACAGCTTGTAGGTTCAGTATGCTCAGCTTAGTTGCTAGGACATCAATGTGTTTTTACAAGTTTAGATTGGGGTATGTCGTTTCTTAAAGGGGGGCGACAATGTCTCTTGTTTTCATGTTGGCATGGTGCCAGTCGGTCTGAGTTTATTAAAGTACGTTATGAGTCACGGTTTTTCAATCATTTTAATTTAAAACGGTAATACTAACTGTCGGGAGTTAAACTGTGGTTATCATTATTACCGTTAATCGTTACATCTCTAGTTCATGGCATTTTCAAACTGCTAAATTTGAATTAAAGCCTGTTTTATACTGCCTCACATGGAGCATTTAGTAGGCTGCTAGTGTTAGCCAAGCTAGCTGCGGGCTGCAAACAATGTTCTGTATTGTTGGGAGAAAAAACAAGTCTGTTTACGTAGAGTGATCTGTAAACTCAAAAATCCGAAAGTATTATTTGTAGCAAAATTATTTGAAAACGTGGTTGGTTAAATGTAGGCAGACCTAAGAGACGAACGCACAGATTGTATTACACACATGCACTGAATGCGCGCGCACACGTATTACACACTCACGAATCTGGATGTGCTCGGTCAAATTTTACACGGCAGAAGTGTCGCAAAAGTCACATGTAAGTAGACAGATTATCAAGGCCTATTTCTGATTAGGGACAGACAGATAGCTTAAAACACATGTACGCAGATCTAAAACACACATACACGGATCCAAAACACACGTATGCGGATCTGAATACACACACTCAGATTGATATACAGACACACAATTTAGTACACACACACGCAAATTGGATTACACTCGCACAAATTGAGATACACATTTGTAATTTATTTTGCTACAATAATACTTGAACATTCAAAAATAAATATTGCTTTCAGAATCAACGTATTCAAGAGTGATATTGGCCGTATGTGTTTGGTCAAGGAGTGTTGTTTACATACCTCTGAAATGACAACAGTCTTCTCTTCCCGTTGGAAAATTTGCATGTCTTGCAGCCAACTTAAGTTGTTTTGTCCATGAGCCTTCACAGACTATGCATTCTGATGTTGTTCACAGGTATAAAAAACTGACTCGTTATCGAGGACAAGCTCGGTTTGGACGATGGTGGCAGGTCATTTTAATCACCTGTCCAGTGGATGTTCTCATACTGCTCAATTTTTTACCGATTTTACTTATTTTGTCAAGGTAGTAAGCCTTTGGAACAGGTCCAGTTAGTCTTGGTACAGTCCCTTGCTTGTTTTTGTTTTTGTACGGTCACTTTTGTGTTGGTTTGTTACTTGCTCTCGTGCATGTAAACAAAAACGTTTGCCTTCAAAAATGGAGACTGCCGCCCACAATGCATTGCAAAATGTTGTTTTGGAAAAAAAAGGACTATCAAGTTGGAAAGGGACACATGGTGACTTTGCTGTCAGCAAACATTACCATTACAGCATTTAACTTGTTTTTCTCTCTACAGTACAGTATAAACATCTTAAATCAATAGAATGCAGGTCAAACTTAACAGATTCATCTTCAAGCGCAGCCTACTTATTTAAAACTGTGTTAACTTGTGCTTGATTCATTTATTGGTGACACCACCTTTGATAGGAAATGTGTATCTTTTTTGTTCAGTGCAGAAACACTGGTAAACACTATCTTTCTGTTTGTATTGTACAGCCCTGTTTCAACTGCTTTTAGTCAACATTGCATTCATCATTTATACAAACCTGATTGGCCCTTTCTTCAAGTGTTGTAGCTGTAGGGGTAAACAGACGGCAGGTGCTGGCAAGAGTGTAAACACAGCTCATCTGGAAAAAGGGCAGGGAGTTTTGTGGTGAAGGATTCAATTATGTGTGTGTGTCTTTGTTGTATTAATTGGGATGAGAGGTAGTCACCACATTGTACAGTATGTACCATATGTGCATGCATGGGGATGCCCACCCTAGCCTATGGGTAACAAGTCACTCACCACTACTTTTTCAATGAAGATGACTCACTCGTGCTTGTCATATTATTAAAAAAAAAAGAAAAAAAAAAGTCTGCACTCCCACAGCCCGTAGTTTGACATGTCTTACTTTGAATGATTTACCCGAGGTCATTTGTTCCTGTTCTACTTCAACAAAATAGCTGTCATTGAGGATTTTCTAAGAATATTTTATTTATTTGTTGGATCCTTTTTTATCGGAATTGTTCTGATAAGCTATATGTTTTGCAGATGAGATGGTTAGAGAAATTATGCTTTCAGTCTTTGGGATGATCTGTCTGCCCTCTAACATGACCTGGACATAAACAGGCTATAAAATGTTAGATTGTGGTGTGTCACACTCACATGCCTCTTGTCACTTCACTATTATGCCATGCAATACTTTTGTCTCTTCTATTCACCCCCTCAAAAATATAATTTCCCAACCACCACCATCTCTCCACTTCCCACTTCCTTTGTCACGATGGCAACCTTTTATTCCTTTATCTACAGCTCTAGCCAGTGCATCAGCTATTTTCAACCACCATGTTGACAGAGCAGGATGACCACCAGTAGTCTGACTGGTTTAGTCGAAAGCAGGCAGAAATTGAACCACTGTTGGACTAAGCAATAACACATCTATTTCCCCTAAAGTCTTAGAACACAATTATTTGGTCGGATTATCCTTTGAGAGTTTAATGGCAGTTAGCAGGCTCTGATCTATCCATCACTGTCAATTAGGATCTACATTACAAATGGAGCCTGTATTATATAACCATGCTGAAGTTATCTTCTGTTCTGTTGAAACTAGGGCTGGGCGATATGGCCTTTTTTAATATCTCAATATTTTTAGGCCATATCGCGATACACGATATATATCTCAATATTTTGCCTTAGCCTTGAATGAACACTTGATACATATAATCACAGCAGTATAATGATTCTATGTGCCTACATTAAAACTTTCTTGTTCATACTGCATTAATATATGCTCATTTTAAACTTTCATGCAGAGAAGGAAATCACAACTAAGTCAATTGACCAACACTGTATTTATTAAACAGTTATTAAGCAGTGGCACAAACAATCGTGTCATTTCCAAAACAGAAAGTGCAAAATTGTCTGTCATTTTAAAACAAGCTATTAGTGCACTTTTGTGCATGATGTCTCTAAGATGACAAATCAAAACAACACCAAATTAAAGTGCACTTTTTGTACAGAACACCACTACAATAGTTTAAAACAAATAAAGTGCACTTTTGTGCATGATGTCACACAAGATATTTCAATAAGTGTCAAATAAAAATTAGCTGCTTAATAGGAAATCAAATTGTGTACATCCTTTGCTATGTGGTAGGTTCCTGCAGACGTTATCTGTATTGTTGTTGACTATTTTTTTCATACGGTGTTGATCTGGAAATGTTTGCCTCTGCATTTTGATGGTGTGGGCGTGTGGCACCTAACGGAGATGTTGACATGCGGCGTAAGCACTCTACATTCTCTAGCAGGTGACTTTTCAATTGATGCTACATATTAGCAGTAATGCTACTTTTTGTAGCAATGCTTTTTCCCCACACTTGAAAAATTACGGTTGTCTGTTCGACATATTCCCACTTGAAGCCAAACCACCGCCAGACGATGGACCCCGTGCTGTTTTTCTTGGGAATTAATTATTCCTTCATTTGTTACCAGATTTGCACCTTCTTTCTCTCGTATTACCACTCGCACCACAGCTAACTTTAGCCATGCTGCTACCTCTCTGCTGCGCGAGGGTGTATACGTATATGACGTGACAGTATGTGACGTATGTAAGAAGGTGCGCTCGCTGTCTGTGAGAAGGAGAGTCAAGAAAGAGTGGGAAGAGCCTGCAGTGTAATGTCCGCAGCTAAAAGCAACTGCGTGAGAACGTATACTCGAATATCACAATATAGTAATTTTCTATATCGCACAGAGACAAACCCGCGATATATCGCGTATATCGATATATCGCGTATATCGATATATCGCCCAGCCCTAGTTGAAACCATACATGATGCGGCATTGGATGCAAAGTTTGATCTTGTCTGAAATCTGCCCACATCCAGTGTTTGTTTAACTGCCTCAATGTTATTCCCACAGCAAACTAAATGAGTAGGATGCATTTCCTCCCCCAACGCGTTGTTCATCTTTACTATGGTGCATCAGTATGTACTGACAGCTATTATGGCGCTGGTAAATTGATCTGTAATCAGTATGCAAGTCTACTCTGATCATGCTGCTTATAAACTGAAGGGAGTACATGGGCCAGACGTGGCCGTCAAAAAAGCCACGGGGGTCTGGTACCGAGTAGCTCCTCGAGCACTCACCTTTATAATATCTCCTAAAAGTAAAGAGCTTTTTGTCATTTCTATCTATCTTCCAAAGTTTTGCCCTTCATCGGTTGTCTTTTTAAAAGATCAACAGTCCTTAAATATACTGTATTTCAGGGGCCATTGCCTACCGGTTGTTGTGAACTTGTGAATGTTTTTTTACCACTAACATATCATCTCCTGTGTCACAGACCTCAATTTTTTATGGCCACACAGTCAGAAAAAAAATGCTGTAGCAATTTAAAAACGAGATTTCATTTTGAGACCTAACTGCTGATGATTGTATGCCGAACGCGCCAAAACGGAGGGTGATATCTATGAAAAGTAATGAAGGGGAACTTTTGTATTGTCCATAAAAACTATTCTGAGACAGTTTAATATGCTCAAGGGGTCAGTGTGCTAGAGAACATTGGAAATGATCACTCACAGTACCATAATCCCAACTTCTGAAGGACTAAAAAATAGGTTCCTCCTCAGTATGCTTGTCTGGAGTTGTGTTGTTGTGGGATTTGTTAAAAATCATAATATGCAGACTGTGTACTGCTATAGATTATTTTCAGGTGCTCTGTAACCCTGTCAACCCTTTTTCCCCCACAAACTTTTAAGCACTGCTTTGGTTTTCTGCAGATTTGAATATTAATATGCCCACAGCTTCAGTTCCCTTCTTTATGTTGTTTTCCCCATTTTTGCTCCATTTATTTACAGTATATTTTGACAATATAATTCATCATTTGTTAGGTCCTTTTGACTGCCAAGATATCTCCCCTACCCTCTCTGGCACCTCAGGGCTGTACAGTGCGAGTATTTTAGTCGCATTTGCAACTAAAAATAGGTTGTGCGAGTATTGAAAAAAAAAGTAGCACATGTGCGAATAAAGACTTTAAGCCTTTAAGTAGCATTTTGCTCTCAAAAGAAAGTCATCCAAATTTGATCAAACTAGAGTAACATTTTCACCCATCTTTATAGTGGATTTCGAACTTTTAGCATACGTCACATACAACATGCAACGTATACGCCCTCGCGGAGCAGAGATGAAGCGGCATGGGTAACGTTAGCTGTTATGCTAGCGGTGCAGTGCGAGTGGTAATACGAGAGAAAGAATGTGCAAATCTGGTAACAAATGGAAGAATAATAATTAATTCCCAAGAAAAACAGCAGGGGGTCCATCGTCAGGCGGTGGTTTGGCTTCAAGCGGGAAGATGTTGAACAGACATCAGTAATATGTCAAGTATGCGGCAGAAGGGTTGCTACAAAAAGTAGCATTACTGCTAATTTGTAGCATCATTTGAAAAGTCACCCGCTAGAGAATGAGGAGTGCTTGAAACTCCGCATGTCAACATCTCCGACCGGTGCCACACCAACACAATGCTGAAGCAACCGTTTCTACATCAACACCGTATGAAACAAATAGTCAACAACAGAAGGAGATAACGTCCACAGTAACCTACCACATAGCGAAGGAAGAACACTATTTGATTTCCTATTATGCAGCTCATTTTTATTTGACGGTTATTGAAATATCTTGTGTGACATCATGCACACAAGTGCACTTTATTTGTTTTAAACTAGGGCTGGGCGATATATCGATATACGCGATATATCGCGGGTTTGTCTCTGTGCGATATAGAAAATGACTGTATCGTTATATTCGAGTATACATTCTCACACAGTTGCTTTTAGCAGCTGGCATTACACTACAGCAGGGGTCACCAACCTTTTTGAAACCAAGAGCTACTTCTTGGGTACTGATTAATGCGAAGGGCTACCAGTTTGATACACACTTAAATAATTTGCCAGAAATAGCCAATTTGCTCAATTTACCTTTAACTCTATGTTATTATTAATAATTAATGATATTTACACTTAACTGAACGGTTTAAAAGAGGAGAAAACACGAAAAAAATTACAATTAAATTTTGAAACATAGTTTATCTTCAATTTCGACTCTTTAAAATTCAAAATTCAACCGAAAAAAAAGAAGAGAAAAACTAGCTAATTCGAATCTTTTTGAAAAAATTAAAAAAAGAATTTATGGAACATCATTAGTAATTTTTCCTGATTAAGATTAATTTTAGAATTTTGATAATGTTTTAAATAGGGTAAAATCTAATCTACACTTTGTTAGAATATGTAACAAATTGGACCAAGCTATATTTCTAACAAAGACAAATCATTATTTCTTCTAGATTTTCCAGAACAAAAATTTTAAAAGAAATTCAAAAGACTTTGAAATAAGATTTAAATTTGATTCTACAGATTTTCTAGATTTGCCAGAATATTTTTTTTGAATTTTAATCATAATAAGTTTGAAGAAATATTTCACAAATATTCTTCGTCGAACAAACAGAAGCTAAAATGAAGAATTAAATTAAAATGTATTTATTATTCTTTACAATAAAAAAAAATAATTTACTTGAACATTGATTTAAATTGTTAGGAAAGAAGAGGAAGGAATTTAAAAGGTAAAAAGGTATATGTGTTTAAAAATCCTAAAATCATTTTTAAGGTTGTATTTTTTTCTCTAAAATGGTCTTTCTGAAAGTTATAAGAAGCAAGTAAAAAAAATTTATGAATTTTTTTAAACAAGTGAAGACCAAGTCTCTGCGATGAGGTGGCGACTTGTCCAGGGTGTACACCGCCTTCCGCCCGATTGTAGCTGAGATAGGCTCCAGCGCCCCCCGCGACCCCGAAGGGAATAAGCGGTAGAAAATGGATGGATGGATGGATTTACAATTAAAAAAAAAAATGTACTTGAACATTGATTTAAATTGTTAGGAAAGAAGAGGAATGAATTTAAAAGGTAAAAAGGTATGTGTTTAAAAATCCTAAAATCATTTTTAAGGTTGTATTTTTTTCTCTAAAATGGTCTTTCTGAAAGTTATAAGAAGCAAAGTAAAAAAAATTAATGAATTTATTTAAACAAGTGAAGACCAAGTCTCTGCGATGAGGTGGCGACTTGTCCAGGGTGTACCCCGCCTTCCGCCCGATTGTAGCTGAGATAGGCTCCAGCGCCCCCGCGACCCCGAAGGGAATAAGCGGTAGAAAATGGATGGATGGATGGAAGTCTTTAAAATATTTTCTTGGATTTTCAAATTCTATTTGAGTTTTGTCTCTCTTAGAATTAAAAATGTCGAGCAAAGCGAGACCAGCTTGCTAGTAAATAAATACAATTTAAAAAATAGAGGCAGCTCACTGGTAAGTGCTGCTATTTGAGCTATTTTTAGAACAGGCCAGCGGGCTACTCATCTGGTCCTTACAGGCTACCTGGTGCCCACGGGCACCGCGTTGGTGAGCCCTGCACTACAGGCTCTCCTCGCTCTTTCCTGTGTCTTCTTCTCACAGACAGACAAGCGCACCTTCTTACACACGTCACATACTGTCGCGACATACGTCACATACTTAGACGCGCTCGCGCAGCAAAGAGGTAGCAGCATGGGTAACGTTAGCTGTGATGCTAGCGCAGCCGTGCGAGTGGTAATACGAGAGAGAGAAGGTGCGAATCAGGTAACAAATAAAGGAATAATTAATTCCCCCAAAAAACAGCAGGGGGTCCATCGTCTGGCGGTGGTTTGGCTTCAAGTGGGAATATGTCGAACAGACAACCGTAATTTGTCAAGTGTGGGGCAAAAGCGTTGCTATAAAAAGTAGCATTACTGCTAATATGTAGCATCATTTGAAAAGTCACCTGCTAGAGAATGAAGAGTGCTTACGCCGCATGTCAACATCTCCGTTAGGTGCCACACGCCCACACCATCAAAATGCAGAGGCAAACATTTCCAGATCAACACCGTATGAAAAAAATAGTGATTTTTTTTTTAGTTGTGATTTCCTTCTCTGCATGAAAGTTTTAAAGTAGCATATATTAATGCAGTCTGAACAAGAATGTTTTAATGTAGACACATAGAATCATCATACTGCTGTGATTATATGCATCAAGTGTTCATTCAAGGCTAAGGCAAAATATCGAGCTATGAATCAATCAATCAATTTTTACTTAAATAGCCCTAAATCACGAGTGTCTCAAAGTGCTGCACAAGCCACAACGCCATCCTCGGCTCAGATCCCACATCAGGGCAAGGAAAAACTCAACCCAATGGGACAATGAGAAACCTTGGAGGGGACTGCAGATGTGGGGATATTTTTAGGCCATATCGCGATACACGATATATATCGTGTATCGCGATATGGCCTTAAAATATCGAGATATTGAAAAAAAGGCCATATCACCCCGCCCTATTTTAAACTATTGTAATGGCGTTCTGTACAAAAAGTGCACTTTAATTTAGTGTTGTTTTGATACGTATGTCATCTTAGTGACATCATGCACAAAAGTGCACAAATAGCTTGTTTTAAAATGTCTGACAATCTTGCAGTTTCTGTTTTGAAATTACATGAATGTTTGTGCCACTGCTTAATAACTGTTTAATAAATACAGTTTTGGTAAATTGACTTAGTTGTGATTTCCCTCTCTGCATGAAAGTTGAAAATTATCATGTACAAACCCCGTTTCCATGTGAGTTGGGAAATAGTGTTAGATGTAAATATAAACGGAATACAATGATTTGCAAATGATTTTCAACCCATATTCAGTTGAATATGCTACAAAGACAACATATTTGATATTCAAACTGATAAACATTTTTTTTTGCAAAAAATCATTAACTTCAGAATTTGATGCCAGCAACACGAAGTTGGGAAAGGTAGCAATAAATACTGATAAAGTTAAAGAATGCTCATCAAACACTTATTTGGAACATCCCACAGGTGAACAGGCAAATTGGGAACAGGTGGGTGCCATGATTGTGTATAAAAGTAGATTCCATGAAATGCTCAGTCATTCACAAACAAGGATAGGGCGAGGGTCACCACTTTGTCAACAAATGTGTGAGCAAATTGTTGAACAGTTTAAGAAAAACCTTTCTCAAGCAGCTATTGCAAGGAATTTAGGGATTTCACCATCTAGGATTCGTAATATTATCAAAGGGTTCAGAGAATCTGGAGAAATCACTGCATGTAAGCAGCTAAACCCGTGACCTTCGATCCCTCAGGCTGTACTGCATGAACAAGCGACATCAGTGTGTAAAGGATATCACCACATGGGCTCAGGAACACTTCAGAAACCCACTGTCGGTAACTACAGTTGGTCGCTACATCTGTAAGTGCAAGTTAAAACTCTCCTATGCAAGGCGAAAACCGTTTATCAACAACACCAGAAACGCCGTCGGCTTCACTGGGCCTGAGCTCATCTAAGATGGACTGATACAAAGTGGAAAAGTGTTCTGTGGTCTGACGAGTCCACATTTCAAATTGTTTTTGGAAACTGTGGACGTCGTGTCCTCCGGACCAAAGAGGAAAAGAACCATCCGAATTGTTATAGGCGCAAAGTTGAAAAGAAAACATCTGTGATGGTATGGGAGTGTATTAGTGCCCAAGACATGGGTAACTTACACATCTGTGAAGGCGCCATTAATGCTGAAAGGTACATACAGGTTTTGGAGTAACATATGTTGCCATCCAAGCAACATTACCATGGACGCCCCTGCTTATTTCAGCAAGACAATGCCAAGCCATGTGTTACATCAACGTGGCTTCATAGTAAAAGAGTGCGGGTACTAGACTGGTCTGCCTGTAGTCCAGACCTGTCTCCCATTGAAAATGTGTGGCGCATTATGAAGCCTAAAATACCACAACGGAAACCCCCGGACTGTTGAACAACTTAAAGGCCTACTGAAACCCACTACTACCAAACACGCAGTCTGATAGTTTATATATCAATGATGAAATCTTAACATTATAACACATGCCAATACGGCCGGGTTAACTTATAAAGTGACATTTTAAATTTGCCGCTAAACTTCCGGTTCGAAACGCCTCTGAGGATGACGTATGCGCGTGACGTAGACCGGCGAACACGGGTATGCCTTCCACATTGAAGCCAATACGAAAAAGCTCTGTTTTCATTTCATAATTCCACAGTATTCTGGACATCTGTGTTCGTGAATCTGTTTCAATCATGTTCATTGCATTATGGAGAAGGAAGCTGGGCAAGCAAAGAAGAAAGTTGTCGGTGCGAAATGGACGTATTTTTCGAACGTAGTCAGCTACAACAGTACACAGCCGGCGCTTCTTTGTTTACATTCCCGAAAGATGCAGTCAAGATGGAAGAACTCGGATAACAGAGACTCTAACCAGGAGGACTTTTGACTTCGATACACAGACGCCTGTAGAGAACTGGGACAACACAGACTCTTACCAGGATTACTTTGATTTGGATGACAAAGACGCAGATGTGCTACTGTGAGTATGCAGCTTTGGCTTCTAAACATTTGATCGCTTGACCGTATGTGCGCAACTTTTTTTTGCGTATGTACGTAACTTTTTTAAAATATATAAGCTTTATGAACCTTGGGTTAGGTGAACGGTCTTTTGGGCTGAGTGATTGTGTGTGTTGATCAGGTGTTTGAATTGTATTGGCGTGTTCTATGGAGCTAGGAGCTAGCATAGGAGCTAGGAGCTAGCATAACACGTACCGTACCGTACGTGCGCGTCACGTACGTAACTTTTTAAAAATATATAAGCTTTATGAACCTTGGGTTAGGTGAACGGTCTTTTGGGCTGAGTGATTGTGTGTGTTGATCAGGTGTTTGAATTGTATTGGCGTGTTCTATGGAGCTAGGAGCTAGCATAGGAGCTAGGAGCTAGCATAACAAACACGCAGGTGTTATTATGCAGGATTAATTTGTGGCATATTAAATATAAGCCTGGTTGTGTTGTGGCTAATAGAGTATATATATGTCTTGTGTTTATTTACTGTTGTAGTCATTCCCAGCTGAATATCAGGTCACCCCCGGCTCTCACAGCATCTTCCCTATCTGAATAGCTTCAACTCCCCACTAGTCCTTCACTTGCACTTTACTCATCCACAAATCTTTCATCCTCGCTCAAATTAATGGGGAAATTGTCGCTTTCTCGGTCCGAATCTCTCTCACTTCATGCGGCCATCATTGTAAACAATAGGGAACTTTGCGTATATGTTCAACTGACTACGTCACGCTACTTCCGGTAGGGGCAAGCCTTTTTTTTTTATCAGATACCAAAAGTTGCAATCTTTATCGTCGTTGTTCTATACTAAATCCTTTCAGCAAAAATATGGCAATATCGCAAAATGATCAAGTATTACACATAGAATAGATCTGCTATCCCCGTTTAAATAAAAAAAAATGCATTTCAGTAGGCCTTTAAGCTGTACATCAAGCAAGAATGGGAAAGAATTCCACCTGAGAAGCTTAAAAAATGTGTCTCCTCAGTTCCCAAACATTTACTGAGTGTTGTTAAAAGGAAAGGCCATGTAACACAGTAGTGAACATGCTCTTTCCCAACTACTTTGGCACGTGTTGCAGACATGAAATTCAAAGTTGATTATTATTTGCAAAAAAAAAAAAAGTTTATGAGTTTGAACATCAAATATCTTGTCTTTGTAGTGCATTCAATTGAATATGGGTTAAAAAGGATTTGCAAATCATTGTATTCCGTTTATATTTACCGTAATTTCCGGACTATAAGCCGCACCTGACTATAAGCCGCACCAGCTAAATTTAGGGGAAAATACAGATTGTTCCATATATAAGCCGCACCCGACTATAAGCCGCAGGGTTTTGATGTGTAATTACCGTAGTATATAGGGGTTCCTGCTACCACGGAGGGGATTGTCGGGACAGAGATGACTGTGTGGGAACGCAAAGCGTCCCATTTATTAACAATAAATCTTTCAATCATTCAATCAAACTTTCACATCTTTGACATGGCGAACAGCATTCATGCAGAGTACAAATAATACAACGGTGCAAAGTAATACAAAGTGCTTGCCTGTACGTTATCAAAATAACCAGCCTACCGGTATATGAAAAGTCAGTCTTTAATCATTGTGTCATCGTCTTCCTCCTGTGTACTAAAACCACCGAAATCCTCTTCGTCGGTGTCTGAGAAGAACAGGCCGTATATAAGCCGCACCGTTGTATAAGCCGCAGGGACCAGAACGAGGGGAAAAAGTAGCGGCTTATAGTCCGGAAATTACGGTACATCTAACACAATTTCCCAACTCATATGGAAACGGGGTTTGTATTAATGCAGTATGAACAAGAATGTTTTAATTAGACACATAGAATCATCATACTGCTGTGATTATATGCATCAAGTGTTCAATCAAGGCTAAGGCAAAATATCGAGCTATGAATCAATCAATCAATTTTTACTTATATAGCCCTAAATCACGAGTGTCTCAAAGTGCTACACAAGCCACAACGCCATCCTCGGCTCAGATCCCACATCAGGGCAAGGAAAAACTCAACCCAATGGGACAATGAGAAACCTTGGAGGGGACTGCAGATGTGGGGATATTTTTAGGCCATGTCACGATACACGATATATATCGTGTATCGTGACATGGCCTAAAAATATTGAGATATTAATAAAAGGCCATATCGCCCAGCGCTAGCTCAGACCACAACGTCCGGACATCATCGCTCGCCACACTCACATCAATAGACCCTTTTCACAAACTGTTTCGTGCTAAGAATGTTTTATGGCTTTCATGTTTTCAAGTACTGCTGTAAAAAAATAACTCTACATCAATGACCTGGCTAGGACAACACTAGCACGTACATGTCAACATTTGCATTTCAAAAATATGGGAATTTTCCCTGGGAAATTGACCAACTTATATAGTATCTGACCTAACCGGGACTCGAACCTTTGTGCTGAAAAACTAAGAGACAGCGTCAATAGCCAACAAGCTATCCGTCTGAACTGTTCAACAACTCAGATATAATGTTGCTTAGAGAGAGGACCCCTGTTATATTGCATATAAAAACAAAAACAATTATATGCTCCTTCACAGATGTTATAGTTGAGACATTTTACATGCTGGCTCCAGTCATTTCTTCCTCAATGTTAACACATTTTACAAAATGCATTAGGGTTTCTTTCAGTGAGCGACTTTGATTTGAGATAAGAGTATTTTGAAATACAAGCTTGGTCATGGAACCAATTGAGCTCGAAAGTTGAGGTATCATTAGAATGTGACATCACCAAATAAATTCAACCCACTCACCTTGCTGAATACTGTTTCCGCCCTAGCAGGCCTGTGAACTTTAACCCGCTCCTGTCGCATCAGTCATCATCCATCATGTTGAGTGGAGAGTTGCCTAAGCTGCCTTTTCTCACTTGGGAAACCACTCTGAACACATTTATGCTGATTTGTGGTAATTTCCTTTTGATTCTGGTACATGAGGTGAAACACTCCCTGTTAGCAGAAGGAGGACGCCATACAAAGATTAAAGGGTAATACTGGCAATTTAAACTCAAGAACAGGGGTGCCAAAGTGAGGCCTGGGGGCCAAATTCGGCTCGCCGAGTTGTTCCTCTTGGCCCGCCAAAAGGTGGCTTCCATAATTTCAATACATAGTCATGCTCTTTTAAGCTCACGCAATTATTGATGGTATGTCTGCAAGGCTAACAAGTTGCCATCTATCGATCGTGATGATCTCCACTACCTTAAGTAATGGCCGTATGCGATTAAACTACTGACTTATTGTGCAGCTGTATCCTTAAAAGTGCTGTGTTTGACCCACAAACCAGTGGCACATTTGCACTTTGGCCCGTGGAGGCGAAATGTTTGAGCACTCCTGCTCTAGAAAATACAGATAAGTTAAAATGTATCAAAAAATTTTGCAAATATTATCAAAACAGTTTAATTGACCACTGCCTGTATTTCTTCTGTATTTATAGATATTAGGTTTTCATAACATTCTAACATCTTGAAGCATGTGCCAAATTTTTGCTAATGAAAAAATGTTTCTATTAGTCATCAGTGTAAAAACCTTTATTGTAAAATGTGTATCTGTTCACAGAAAAAAAGACACAACATGCAGAGGCTGTACAGCCACGTCGTAAGACTTTTCCCTGTTCCCACTGGTTAAGTCAGCCCAGTGCGTATACAGTCTTTGTTGTTCTGTGAAGTCATGCATTAGAAGGTAGCTTTGCATTTGCAGAGAGAAGCTTTTTCTTTCTAATTACAACACGGTCTGGTCTAGCCAGAGACCATTGTGCTCGAGTGCTGTGAATTCCCACAATGGAGCTGCTCAGCAGAGAACAATGAGTCAAATTCCTGACCGTTCCCTGCAGGTTCGGAGGGCTGGCTGACAAATAAGGACAACAGAGTTACAGAGGCTTTGCCATTCTATACCCAGCCATGTTCCCACTGGCCACCTCAGTGGGGATATTGATGCATCTTTTTGTGTGTCCCTGTTTGTGTATGTGTCGTTAGAAATTGGCTACTCCTCCCAACGGGAGCAAGGCGAGGGGTTGAAGGATAGGAGAGGTCTGCAAGAGGAAGTTTACCAAGTTCTTTCTGAAGGAAGTCATTAGCTGTTCACTCCTTGTTTTTAGTGTAATCAAACTCATGAGAAAGCAGAGGCATTATAATGTTCGAAGGTAATCGAAAAAAGTGCTTGTGTACTCATACTTTAGCCTCACTGGAAGAAGGTTCTTTGGGCCTTTGTGTGTGGAGTTAGTATGTTTTGTGCTTCAAACTTCCTTGCACAGTCTAAAACACATTTGAGGTTATGTGAGTATTCAGAAATTGATTGGTTACAATTACAGTAACCTAGCTGGGATAGACTTACAACCCATGACTCCAAGCCATGACCCAGGATATGCGTAGTGGTGTCTTCCAAGCATGTACAGTCGTGGTCAAAGGTTTACATACACTTGTGAAGGACATAATGTCATGGCTGTCTTGAGTTTCCAATAATTTCTACAACTCATATTTTTTGTGATGGAGGATTGGAGCACATACCTGTTTGTCACAAAAAACATTCATGAAGTTTTGTTCTTTTATGAATTAATTATGGGTCTACTGAAAATGTTACCAAATCTGCTGGGTCAAAAGTATACATACTTTTACATATATATACATACATTATCAATTTTGGTGAAGTAGGAAAGTTACAATCAAATCAAATTAGCTTCATGGCATGGCCTCTTAACTTCATGTGAGTGATTATGATTGACGACACCTGTTGACTTCTCTGAGCCCATTTAAATAGGGCTCATGTGATGCAGTAATTAGACTCGGTTACAAACGCGACAATGGGAAAGTCAAAAAAACTCGGCACAGATCTGAAAGAACTAATCATTGACTTGAACAAATCAGGAAAGTCACTTTGAGCCATTTCAAAGCAGCTTAAGGTCCCAAGAGCAACTGTGCAGACAATTGTTTGTAATTATAAAGTGCATGGCACAGTTTTGTCACTGCCACGATCAGGAAGAAAACGCAAGCTATCACCTGCTGCTGAGAGAAAATTGGTCAGGATGATCAAGAGTCAACCGAGAACCACCAAAAAGCAGATCTGCAATGAATTGGAAGCTGCTGGAACACAGGTGTCAGTGTCCACAGTCAAGTGTGTTTTGCATCGCCATGGACTGAGAGGCTACCATGCAAGAAGGAACCCCTTGCTCCAGAAGTGACACCTTAAGGCTCGTCTAAAGTTTGCTGCTGATCACATGGACAAAGATAAGACCTTCTTGAGGAAAGTTATTTGGTAAGATGAAACAAACATTGAGCTGTTTGGCCACAATACCCAGCAATATGTTTGGAGGAGAAAAAGTGAGGTCTTTAATCTCAGAAACACCATGCCTACCGTCAAGCATGGTTGTGGTAGTATTAGGCTCTGGGCCTGTTTTGCTCCCAATGGAACTGGTGCTTTACAGAGAGTAAATGGGACAATGAAAAAGGAGGATTACCTCCAAATTCTTCAGGACAACCTAAAATCATCAGCCCGGAGGTTGGGACTTGGGCGCAGTTGGGTGTTCCAACAGGACAATACCCTCAAACACACGTCAAAAGGGGTAAAGGAATGGCTACATCAGGCTAGAATTAAGGTCTTACAATGGCCTTCCAAAAGTCCTGACTTAAACCCCATTGAGAACATGTGGACAACGCTGAAGAAACAAGTCCATGTCAGAAAACCAACAAATTTAGCTGAACTGCACCAATTTTGTCAAGAGGAGTGGTCAAAAATTCAACCAGAAGCTTGCCAGAAGCTTGTCGATGGCTACCAAAAGCGCCTTATTGCAGTGAAACTTGCCAAGGGACATGTAACCAAATATTAACATAGCTGTATGTATACTTTTGACCCAGCAGATTTTCTCACACCCATAATTAATTCATAAAAGAACCAAACTGCATGGATGTTTTTTGTGACCAACAAGTACAGTATGTGCTCCAATCACTCTATCACAAAAAAACAAGAGTTGTAGAAATTATTGGAAACTCAAGACAGCCATGACATTATGTTCTTTACAAGTGTATGTAAACTTTTGACCACGACTGTATGTCCATACATTGTCATAGATAGAGCCATGAAAAAAACAGTCCACAGTTTTTATGTTCCTATGCTGATGAGAAATGTTAAGATGAAGATAAGAATAGCCTAGACATGTTTACATTGCCAGAAATGCGTGCTTACACAACCATTAAGTATGCTACGGGTATTCTACGGCCTTCCACAGGGTATACTTCCACTCGCGGTCCAGACTGGTGTGTCTGGGCCCCGTGCTTTCCCAGCTGTCCACAAATATGCCTTTCTTTGGATGAGCAAAACTACACAAGCAGAACTGTCGCATAATAAAATTAAAGATTTTGGTTGGTATGAAAGACCCCAAGAGAAAACGTAAATTTTGCAGGCTTGCAAAAGCAGAACATTTGCTAAATTACATCTAAATTGTTGCAGTGTAATAATAATAACAGTTTTTCAAATGTATTTTAAGTTGTTAAACAAGCTACTGCACTTGCCGTTCGAACAAACTGAACGTTCAGGAGCTGTAAATATGTGTCCAGCTGTATGTCAGTTTGATTGTGTTTGACGTTAGTGGTGTGTGTTTTGCCTCTGCTCCGCTGTGGAGTTACACCCTCTCGCACTGGTCCGAGGACGTTTGCCAAGTGGTTCACAGAGGCCATAAAACTCTGTCATAGAGTGCTTTCATCGTGCACAGCTTTTGAAAGGCTTTCACAGTTGTCGCTGCTGCATTCCCTCCTCCAATATTGTGACACTATCTTCTTTACTATAGTATCTCTGCGCTCACATACACGTTCATTCAATGGGGACCAACAACTGTTTGATTAATGTTTCACCCCTTGGATATGTCTCACCAAATCAGACACATTATATGACTAGGTATAGCCGATATAAATCTATACTGCGATATAGATTCCAGCTTCCTGCGATAATGATATATATCACAAATCGATACATTTGTTATGTAAATTATTATAAAACCATTTTAAAACGGTTATAAAGGCTTTAAAAAAATGGTTCAAAAATTAAAAAGGCTGACACTGATACTTAACATTTTTTAGATCATTGAATAATTTTTTTTTTATCATGATTATAATCAGACAAAAACACAGGACAGCGGTGTAACAATATGAATTACAATTAAACTTACTTCCTACTATTGGCTCTGATTTAAATCTTTTATTTTTTGCCCTTAAAGCTTTCCTGGGACTTGTTTCCTGAGATTGTGAATAATAATAAACACGACAAAAAACAATTTTGTGATATTATAAAACATATTGCTATTAATCACTGTAGTATCGACCATACAGCAATTCTATACTTTGTATCATTACCGCCGCAATTTGTATTGATTCGCCCGCACCTGTTTCCATTCAAGAGCTCTCGCTTATTGTATCTTACGGTGTATAGTGTAGCACACGGCTATTCAACTACAAAATGAAGAGGGCCACAGTTTCAAGAGCCCAAAGGCTCAGGGGCAGGACATGGAAATGTGGATGTTTAATAAATTTATTATTCTGCCCTCCCTTCTTGTTTCCAGCGTGTTCAGCTACTTAACAGTATGAAGAAAAAGAAGCATGAAGAAACAGAAGCTCCAGTTTTTGTTGAGGATTAATAGTTCTTCTTTTGAATAATTTTCCTTCCTTAGTTTTATTTCTTTACACTTCTTCTTTCATTTACGTTTGTAAGACTGAAAATACAAACATAAAATAAACATAACAAAAGTATAATGTCCATTGTGTATTTTACATAAATAAAATAGAAGGTTTAATGTCAGTATATTCACAAAATAAACAAATGTACATTGCATTGAGGACGCATTCGCACGTTTGTCGTTTTGCGGGACACAACCAGAATGTGTGATCAATAGAGATGGGAATCTTTGGCTACCTCACGATTCGATTACGATTCAGGGGCTGCGATTCGATCAGAAATTGATTAATTATACATTTTTGATTACCATATTGTTTGTGTATTGTTCATATAGTGTATATTATTATATATTCTAAATGTATAACATTTAATTATTTTTTTAATAGGTCTACAGGGCTCTTTCTTTTGCTCCTCCTATGCAGTATTGCGACATTTCCAGGTGCGCACAGTATATATATGTACACACACACACATTATATATATATATATATATATATATATATATATATATATATATATATATATATATATATATATATATACAATCCGAGTCAATGTGCCAGTGAATGCCAAGCGCTCTATCAAGTTTAGATTCATCAAACGCTAGATCACAAATGTGTATATACATATATATATATATATATATATATATATATATATATATATATATATATATATATATATATATATATATATATATATATACATACGGTATATGTATATATATATATATATATACCGTATTTTCGGACTATTAGTCGCAGTTTTTTTCATAGTTTGGCCGGGGGTGCGGCTTATACTCAGGAGCGACTTATGTGTGAAATTATAAACACATTACATACACTTGTAAAGAACATAATATAAATATATATATATATATATATATATATATATATATATATATATATATATATATATATATATATATATATATATATATATATATATATATATATATATATATATATATATATATATATATATAAAAATAAAGACTAGATACATGCTGCCTGCTAAGTGAAACAATAAATACAAGTCCTTACTTGGTGATTAGGCATCCTTTATTTAATTTGTGTGCCTTTTAAAAGCACAAAATGTTCAGACACTTTGGCCCCAGCTGACTTCAACTTGTGTCTCATTAACTTGTCGTAGTATCTCATTTATATCTATTGTTGACCGACGTGTTTCCGTACAGTGTGGATATCATTGTCTCTCCTAATTTAATAATCTACTTGCTAATTTCCCCTTTTTAGCTGCTTACTCTCTGCAGTAACGCATTTCCAATTAGCCCTCTATTGGAGTGTACAAAGCATGTATTCTTTTTGTATTTCACTACTTCACATTCAACTAGCTTAGCGCCGCGGCTAGTTTTTCCTCTCCTCCTCCTCTGTTAGCTAATGGTTCTCCCATGGTTAGTTACACTAAACCTGGAATAATGTTTATAGAACATTAGCATTAATGCCACATTTTAGAACCGTCTGTATTACTTTATTTAACATGCGTAAATAATCGATGTTTGGACATTTGTCCATTGATTCATGAATTGCCCATGTTCTAATCATGATGCATCGGGGAATCGATAATTTTTCCCACCTCTTGTCATCTACATGCATTATCACGATGTTACCATAGTATTAAAAGCTCTTTTGTTGCTCAAATCTATGTAATTTATATTATGTATTGCGCAACCCTAAATATGACACTTTCTCCCTAATAAACTAATTATTGAGATTGAAACACCATAAAGTGTGGTATATAGACACTTTTTCAGCATGTACCACTGTCATTGTCTTTATTTCCCTCATGCAGTAGGACCTTCTGAAATCTTGGTGGAGTTTCAGGCCTGAGCTCTAAATAAAGGCATACAATGTGACTCTTAACAGGTCTTATTGTTTGCTGACTTTTCTAGTAGCCTTTCTACTGCTTGTAGACAGAAATGTCACATACGTAAATCCCTATGGCCGTTTTCATTTACTCACAAGTAGCAGGCCTTCTTATTTTTGGACGGCTCTAAGCTTTAATTGTGAAGTGTAATTGTATTTCCTCACAGCTGGTTCGTTCAGGGGCTCGGCCCAAACTTCCTTAATGTGGTGTTCAAGAATGCCCAGAAATGAGAAACATGTCATCAACCTAACTGGATTTGGCTTGTGTGAAGCCGTGACTGATTCTCCTTTGATTCAGTTGAGGTGACTTGCGTGCAGGGATGACTTGAGTTCAGGAAAGCTCTTTCTCAAAAACAAGAATGCTGTCATAAATGGACTTTGATGCTGTAAGAACTTTTTTTGAGCTTTCAGATGTTTGATTCATCCATCCATCCATCCATCCATCTTCTTCCGCTTATCCGAGGTCGGGTCGCGGGGGCAGCAGCCTAAGCAGGGAAGCCCAGACTTTCCTCTCCCCAGCCACTTCGTCCAGCTCCTCCCGGGGGATCCCGAGGCGTTCCCAGGCCAGCCGGGAGACATAGTCTTCCCAACGTGTCCTGGGTCTTCCCCGTGGCCTCCTACCGGTTGGACGTGCCCTAAACACCTCCCTAGGGAGGCGTTCGGGTGGCATCCTGACCAGATGCCCGAACCACCTCATCTGGCTCCTCTCGATGTGGAGGAGCAGCGGCTTTACTTTGAGCTCCCCCCGGATGGCAGAGCTTCTCACCCTATCTCTAAGGGAGAGCCCCGCCACCCGGCGGAGGAAACTCATTTCGGCCGCCTGTACCCGTGATCTTGTCCTTTCGGTCATAACCCAGAGCTCATGACCATAGGTGAGGATGGGAACGTAGATCGACCGGTAAATTGAGAGCTTTGCCTTCAGGCTCAGCTCCTTCTTCACCACAACGGATCGATACAGCGTCCGCATTACTGAAGACGCCGCACCGATCCGCCTGTCGATCTCACGATCCACTCTTCCCCCACTCGTGAACAAGACTCCTAGGTACTTGAACTCCTCCACTTGGGGCAGAGTCTCCTCCCCAACCCGGAGATGGCACTCCACCCTTTTCCGGGCGAGAACCATGGACTCGGACTTGGAGGTGCTGATTCTCATCCCAGTCGCTTCAGTGAATAAAATGTCAGTTTAATTCCATGAGCCTGATACAAGCAAGCCATCAATCTGAACTTCTGTGTTCATTTATGTATCATCCTTCAACATGTAATACTCTTGTTGTTGATTGCTGTGATATCCTGTACTTTTACATGCACACACTCTGAGTTACGAAGTGATGTAGCTTTTTATAAAATGTTTTGGTGACTAGAGGGCACACCCAGTGGGTTGTGTCTCATAACTTCATTCTCTGAATTTTATAAGCTCCTACTTATCTGCAGCTAGCTTAGTCTTATGTTCTTAGAAAAAAAGTCAAGTTCCTTTATGACTTGAATTTCAAGTAGAGTTAGGGCTACCAAAATACCAAATCCTGCCAGGTACTGAGGAATATAATTTGTGTGTGTGTGTGTGTGTGTGGCGGGGTCGGTCGGCGTTTGACTGTCTCACAGCTGACGGGCTTTTTTAGAGAATCAGGGCACGGGGCCATGCAACTGCAGCTGCCCTCTCTCTGTACACCCTTTGATTGGAAGAAAGATGGTGTTTACTTCCACTGACATAGACAAACAAAAGATCACTGAGGGGAAAATTGGATGTGAGTGTGTTAATTCAATTTATGTTACTATACTGAAGTTTAAAACTTTATGATTGGTTGCCTTCTGATTTGAACACAGGGATCGGTCCAAATATTGCAAACTAGGTAGTTGGCACGCGCACGCAGGCACACACACACACACACACACACACACACACACACACACACACACACACACACACACACACACACACACACACACACACACACACACACACACACACACACACACACACACACACACACACACACACACACACACACACACACACACACACACACACACACACACACACACACACACAGCCAGCTCTTGTTTAACCAGCCTTACAGAGTTAGCTGAATCAACTGTTGCTCTGTTTAGAGTGTTTGTCTTGCAAAGTTATCTGTCCCACCTGTTCCCCCTTTGCATTGTACTTACACACGCACACACACAAAACCACACACATGTGCACACAAATATTATTATACATCCTGGTTAAACTGCCAAATACTGCCAAATTATGCACACATCATTCTAGTGCCAGAGCTTATCATTTTTGATCATAATTTTTCTGTTTCTAGGTCTGGATGACAGCCTACAGCAGTATGTGAGCAACTTTGAGCGGGAGAAGATCAGTGGAGAGCAGTTACTGAAGATTACGCATCAGGACCTGGAAGAGCTTGGTGTGGCAAGAATTGGACACCAGGAACTGGTGCTAGAGGCTGTCGATCTGCTCTGTGCTCTGGTTCGTAAAATTAACAAACAGGAATATTATAAATAACAGTATGGTAGACTAACACTGAGTGCTTTCAATTAACAAAACCTGAGCCTCTTGGTCATCTTGGCTGCCCCATCCACACTACCCCTCTCTCGCTTCATCTGTGTTTACGTACAACTCAGGCTATAGTTTCTAAAGGAGGCAGTGATGCAGATAAGCTCATCATTTCACAGCCCAGCGAGTATGGAAGCTCCACAACCCATAATGTAACCTGAAGACTTTGTGGAACAGCAGGCAGTTTAGTGGTATGGATGAGTAAGGGTAAATGATAGATGTCATGTAGCAACAAGCTTAATCTTCAATAATTAGTCTACTATTTTTTTACATTTTATTTTAAAAGTGCATACATTTGATTTAAAAGTGCATCCATCCACGGAGTTTGCATCAACCCCGGTGTTCTTTATCCATTTATTAAATATTTGTCAGTGAGTAATTTTTCTCATGCGTTCAGTCAATAATTAAATATGGGATAAATATATTCATTTTGACATTTTAATTTATCATGGTGTGTTATGGAAACTTGTAAAAAAAACTAACTAAACTGATCAAATTAAAATAGTCATCTCTCGCTACACCGCTCTTCACTATTTCGCAGATTTTTTTTAATAGCTTTTTTTTTTCATACTTTTTTTTTTTTTAATCGCACATAGCTATCTGCTCACAGCAAATGTCTGACCAAAGTGGAAATATTTACAAATAGAAACCTAGTTCTAATTTAAAGGAATTACGCAGAATCTGATCATGTATTTCTATGTCGAGGCGGTGTAGTGGCCGGGCGAAGGCCATAACAATGACATTATTAGGATCCTCTGGGCTACCATTAAGTACAGTAGTATAATCTACAAAAGAACACACTCAAGGCTAGTATATTGGATGCAATTAGTGTGAAGGCGGTTATATGGGTGTTATTTGATGTTTAGAGAACACTAATAATGTTAAAATATATTTAGAAAGTTAACTTTTTTTTTTAGCTCAAAATAAAAAAATATTTGATTAATTTCTAATAATTCTACTTTGCGGAAATCTGTTTATTGCAATCATGTCCTGTCCCAATTAACCGCGGTAAACGAAGGACCACTGAAGTCTAATTTCTGTTGCTTAACATGCAAAGTACTTCCAACATTTTGTTTGTTTCCTCCTCATACACTCCTAATATACATCCTTACTCCTTGTGTGTAATTCATGAGCGCTTGCGGTACGAGCGAGCATCAAAGCATTACTGCAAACTGTCCAACTGCGAGGGAACCAGCTTTTCTACCAGATGGAATTGATTTGGAGTTTTATCACTTCCTGCCCTATAAAAGACTCACATTGTGGTCCCTGTGTTTTGATCTGTGTAAGCATTTCGCTTTTTATGCTGTCTTAAAAGTTCTTTACATTAAAATGGACTTGGTTTGGCTTTTTTATCCTCTCTCTAATGTTGTACATGGTGTTCTCCAAATCCAAATTAAATTTAAATAATTTGAAATATTTACAAAGCTTAAGGAACGCGATGAAATGTGATGTTCCACTACCACCACCGCGCACTTTTCTTCTTGGCTCATACGGAATGATGTCATGTTTCATGTGGAGATAAAACCCACTCCTTTCTCAGTTGGATCCCCAAGTATGCCATACCAAATGATAAATATAGAGGGCCATTTTCAAATCCAACAGTTAGTTTCATTCAATGTTTATTAAACATTGTAGGAATCATCCTGACTGAGAATACGGATAAATGTATTTCATAATGAGATGTCTGTGCCTGCTTTGAGTATCACCATTATCTTTTCATAGGATCTACTGCCTGCATGGGGAGGCCTTATTTAAGAAATATTTACATAGTTTTTTTATGTTAGATGAGCTGACATGGGCTACATTCCATATGTTAATGTGCATGGTGTGGTCCATCATCCAGTGTAATAATCTGGCCCATAGTATTTTGGGGTAGATGTAAAAAAAAAAGTTATGTCCTTTATGAGGGAGGCGTTCATGACAGAAAATAATTAAGAACCACAGCACTACAATAGGAAAATTCAATAAAACATAAAGGAATGCTGAATAAATGTAGAATGTATTTTCATTCATATGTTGAGAGAGTAAATGGAGTATGGGGGTTGAGGGGAATCCAACAGTTATGTTTATTGTGCAGAAATGATTTTTTTCAAGGAGTAGTGGATGCCCCAGCTGTATAATGTTCTCTGAGGAGACTTACTGCGCCAACCCCTGATCTATACTCTTCTGCACTCCCCTGGAAGTTGAGACATTTTAGTCCTCGACTTCCTCTAAATTCTTAACTCACACTCAAGCAGTGAAGCAGTTTTGTTTACATTCAGGGTTTTCTCTTAGGAATGGGTTCCTCGTATTCCACAGACCTCATGGGAGGAAAGAAGCCCCGATTCAATTAGTTTAAATAGAGGCATGGTCGTTGCCACTAACACATTGCTCTCCGTCTCTAACACTTAATAGTGGCATATTTTGCTCATGTTTAATTTCTCATTTAAAGCTGCTAAACATGTTTGGACTGTGGACCAACCTAAATCAAGATGACTAATGGGCTAATGTGCTGCCCCATTGCTGCTCCACAGGCAACAGAGGTGCTCCTCCCCAGAAGCACACTGCTGTCAAGGGACGAACAATGAACTTTCTGTTCAAGTTTTCTGGACTTCTGTGACCCATGATGTCTTTAACAGAATCTGTGAAAAAATCTAACCCCTTTTTTTTCCCAGTAACGCATTAATGACATCCTACGGTATTCACACATTAAAACTGGGTTTTTCAGATAGCAGGTCGGGAGGGGAGTTTTTCTATTGATCCATCTATTAATTAATAGAAAAAAACCCACTGTCTAGCCTCAATGTGACTTTCAGGGAAAATTGTTGACATAAACAAAGATTTTTTTTAAAGACCGTCATTCTTTCATCTTATATATGCACATAATATTGAAATTGCACTTTTCCCAGGGGAGCTTCACTATATATTACTTACATTAAAAAGAACAAAGTTTTAAAAAAAAACCTGTGGAACCAAATGCATATGAATCAGATAATAGATAAGTTGAAGAAAGAACCAAACCAAACAAAAAGACAATGATGATGAATTGAGTTACAATGTATTCAACAATTACACATACGCACACTTTAAAAAGGTATTAATTGGAGGAGTGGTGTTGGATTTTTTTTAGCAAACACAGTAGGTGCTAACATGTCCTCATGTGTTTGAAGAAAACAAGTCAAATACATAAGATGGCGTGAGCTGCCAAAAAAGGCTTTTACCTTGTTTCTGCGTGTTTGCTGCTCTTAAATATGCAGAATGATTTCTGGTAATGTTACATCACATTATGAAATGCAAGCTCGCTTTGCCAGTGCAAACATTTCACAATGATATCTGTCTTTTTCTGTTTTAAATTATCTTAAAACTCAGATTTTCTCTGAGCTCTTTGCTGTTTTTCCACTTTGCTTTAGTTTTTCTGAGCCATCTTCCTCTATCGACATGCCACTAGTACCGTCCCCCTTCTTACACACACAGACCACATCACTGGCAGAGCAAGCTGGAGCTATACAATGTCCGTGTATTTTACTCATTAAAGAAATCATCACAGCAACAACATACAAACGGATGCTTTTTTTTAAATCGAATTAATCAATGTAATCGATGAATCGTTGCAGCCCTTGAGTTTTTAATTATTTTTGTGTACACTCTAGTAATCATGTTAGGACAATACACAAGGCTGCAGCTATGTGGTAATAGTGGTCAATATAATCTTCTACCCAGTAAAAGTAGTAAGTACACGGGAACATGTGTACAGAGCTAACATAGGCAAAGAGATTAAAAAGATTGTGACAAGAATGAAAAGAAAAAAGGAGTTGTCGTCAGCAGAAAACAAAACATGAATGAAAATGAAAAGACCCGGAAGTACGACAAAGCATACATAGCCTTTTGGATTCACCAAAAATACAGTAGGAAATTAGGAAAGGCAGGTGTGTGTTTTATGCCATCTACTACACTTTGTATTATCCTATCTCTTTGAGATGCCTTTTTCTACTGTTGCTGCAATAAAAACAGTACATATCTAATCTTAATACAGAGGACGATACAACAGCGTTTTGTTCAGGAGAGAACACACAGAAGCTAATACAAAAATTAAGAGAAGAAATACCACTAGTTTAACAAAAACAGACTATCTTTAAACCTCAGTAAAACTAAAATAATCTCATTTGGTAACAGTAGAAGAGAAAGTAAAACACAAATACAAATAGACGGAATAGACATCCAAAGAGTAAATGAAATAACATTTCTAGGTGTAATGATTGATGATAAAATGAACTGGGAATCTCATATGAAAATATACAACATAAGTTGGCAAGAAATACATCAATAATGAATAAAGCAAAATATGTATTGGACCAGAAATTACTTTATATTCTTTACTGCTCGCTAGTCTTACTATATCTGAGTTGTTGTGCAGAAATATGGAGAAATAACTACAAAAGTATGCTTCAGTAATTAACCGTGTTACAAAAAAGATTGATTAGAATAATACATAATGTTGGATTTAGAGAACACTCAAACCCATTATTTACTGAATCAAAAATATTGATATTCCCCTACATATTGAATTTGCAAACAGCTAAAAGTATGCACAAAGCAAACTATAACGGTTATAGTTTGCTTTGTGCATACTTTTAGCTGTTTGCAGGGCCAACACAGATAGACAGACAACATTCACACTCACATTCACACACTAGGGACAATTTAGTGTTGCCAATCAACCTATCCCCAGGTGCATGTCTTTGGAGGTGGGAGGAAGCCGGAGTACCCGGAGGGAACCCACGCAGTCACGGGGAGACCATGCAAACTCCACACAGAAAGATCCCGAGGCCGGGATTGAACTCACGACTACTCAGAACCTTCGTATTGTGAGGCAGACGCACTAACCCCTCTTCCACCGTGCTACCCAACAATGTACTAATATGATCCAATTTAAAAAAAATAAAATAAAAAAAATTGAAAGATATAAAAACTTTTCAAACTCAGTGTTTACAAAGTAAATAGAAGAATAACCATGATAAACATTCTGAACTTATTGATAATCTTATTCATCTCATCATATGAAATACAACTTACCTCACTATTTATTATTTGTTTTTTTTTAATGTTATTATTTATAGAGTATATTGTGAAGACATTGAGAACAGGAAGTGAACAAAAATGTTAGCAATTGCTATGTAATGGAAAAGGGGTAGGGTTATATAAGCTCTGCTTCTTCCTACTAACCATAACCATAGCAAGAGTTAGGAGTTTCAATATCAAATTTGAAGCCCAGATTTGAAAGCATGTGCAGTGCAAAAAGGTTCACTGCAGACTGAACTAAATACAAGCAGAATCATCATTTTGATGGCAAACTGCATTCATAATGAATGTGTTCATACAAATAAATGTGTTCCTATAAATCAAACACTGTTAAAAAAGTTTGAAATAATTAATTAAATTGTAATTTGGGTTTCATTAAAAAATGCTCAAACTAATGCAGTGCCTGTTTGAAATGTTCATGGGTCAAGCTTTTTAAAATTGTCTTTTGGAAAAATTAAATGTTCAGGGAAAGTAAATGAAAAGATGCACATTCATCCTGTAGGATAAGCTACAATATAGGCTATATTAGTGCAAATTTTGCATTAAACAACATTTTTTTTTAAAACATAGCTCTTTTTGAAAAAGAATAAGATGATAAATGTTTACAGCTTTTAAACGATTTAAATGCTACTGTGTTATGTTTAAAGAAGTGCACAACTTACTGAATCATTTGCACTTTTTTCCGTGTATTGAAAATCACAGACAGCAGTCTTGTTTAAATGTTACAACATGAGTTAATAAACTTAACCTACAAATTGATTTAAGTTGTTGGTGATGTGATCTCAGCTCATTTAATTAATCTACTTTAATAATAAGTTTACTATATAAAGAATGTAACCCACATAGTGGGTTGCACAGGTAAATACATAAATACTATCAAGTTCTCAATAGTAATTGATTTCAGAGGGTAGCGGTAATTTTTGTCACCTAGGGGGCCATGACAGAAAATAACAGAAGCACTGCATTATAACATGAATACAAATCTGACAAAATGATAATCCCCAGCAGTCTTCGTATTGCATTTTATTATCACCAAAGCGCAGCTCTGTTTTAAACTGGAATAGGACTGTACATGAAATATTAAAGCTTATGTATGCAAAACACATAGTGTGTTTATAGTCAAGTCTGGCCATAGCCTGTGGGGAGGGCAGGAAGTGTTGTGTTGTGATAGCCAGCCTTCACTTATCAGGAAACCTGTACTTGACTCTTTTTAGATACCACATGTTTGTCTATTCCATGGTCTGTTTGTTTGCCTTTGATGGCAATTTAGGGCTGCAACTAATTATGATTAACCCTTAGTGTTCATTAAAATCACTTCAAATCAACATGAGAGTGGGATGCAATCGGTTTATAATTACAATTAGTCTCCACATAATATATAAAGTACATACTTTGATCAAATAAGTGCAAAATTATATTGCAATGCTGATCCAATGGAGTGCTTCTAGCTACTGTATGTCATGACTAAACGGTTTGTGTGTTTTTCAGGAGAAGGCAGTGCAATAAAAACAAAACAGACAAACTAACCACTCACAGATCTCCATTATTGGCTAAACACGTGCCTCGTTTCTGTTTGCAAGCATGTTTAGCTTCTGGCACGTCTCTCTGAACAGCAGCATTGCTGGCAGCGTTGCAACACCCTGTAAGAGGATATTTCCTACTGCAGCAGTGAGACTACATTTATGCTGCTGACTTTTAGGCAATTTTATATTATAAGCCCATTTTTTTCAATCCAAATACTGTAAAGAGGATTTTTTTCTTCCCAGGCCACTGTACTTAATGACCCATGAAGACGGAGCTTGGCTACTTGGTTTATGCAAAGCAACAATAAATTAGAGGAATTCAATGGCAGGAAACAACCCCAGGCACAAGAATGCAAACTTCTCTCCCTATGATTGGAATCAGATGATGACACGTGAACACCCTAGCTAAACACTCTGCAAAACCCATGAGACTAGAGGGCAAAAGTTATGTTTAAGTATTTCAATGAGTCAAATAACTTAGTAGAGCTTTTATTTAGACTTTTATTCTGTACTGTACAATTTTTCAATGCCATAGTTTAATTTTGTATATATTCACTTTTTTCAGAATTACGGAGTGGAGACAGACAACTTAAAGAACCTGGTTGTGAGGATGAGAGCTGCCACCAACAGTCTCCACATGGCCACGTCTGACCGCAGGAAGAGCCCAGTGTATGATAGTAGCGCCTTACGCAAGCCACCTAATGACTTTCTCACATGTGTGGTTGAGTTGATCGGCGCTGCTAAGAGCCTCCTGGCTTGGCTTGACAGGTAACAACACTTGTATGCCATGTTTATGACCAGAGAAATGTTGTCACACATCAAAGAACGACACATGCCCTTTTTTCCGCCATTATATATTAATATAAACACTAAAGTTAAAGCCTCTATTCAATTTATCACGGTTTTCTACAGTCGCCGGTTTCATGGCGGACAAAAGCAAAACATAATGCCAAGCTCACTAATAGGTATAGGTATTGTTTACATTTGAATTAATACTAGTACCAAATCGATACTTTAAAAACGATGCCCAAACAGTACATAAAAACAATTTTAAACATGCAAGTTGTTGTGAAAAAACAAAACAATGCCTTTTAATTTTTATGGAATCTTGTGACATTCAAGTTAAACAGATGAGTTGTATTTAAATACTTCGGTAATATAAATGATAACTAAGTAATACATTCAGTACCTACTATGACATGAAAAGGGGTAGAATTAAAAATAAGCTCTGCATCTTCCTACTACTTTTCGGACGTGCTGTAATGAAACAACTGGAAATATGTGATGCATTACATTGTAATTGTATTGCATGCATGTTCGAAATAAACTGAAACTGATCTGAACATTCAAAAATAATGAATAAAATCTACCAAAAATGACCATAATTATTGCAGCAATACAGAACATAGAGAGTGCAAAAAATACTTAAGTTGTAATGTTTGACGTTTAAAATTCTGGGTGTTCCTGAATACAACCTCATTTGTCATAACCATCATTGGTGCAAAATGAGGGAGTGTTGCTGTTGCTAATGGCTAGGCAAGTGCTGCGTTGCTAACGATGTTATAAGAGCTGCTGTAGTCATGTTAAGGTTGGCAATAACGTTGAAAAAAAATGTCAGGCTGCTTTTTCTTCTGTTGGGATGCTACATTACTTACAAGAATGTTACTTGCACAATTTCACTGTCGAGCACTTGTTACAGGTGCTGAATTCACTTAGCACCTGAATAGGGCACCGATAGCTTCTTCTTTTTTCGATCCAGTTGCTACCGTGTAAATCAGCACTAGTGCCATTATTGAACCAAGATTCGGTGCTAATCACTAATACTCATAAAACATAACAAATAAAACAATAATAGCTATGGGTGTAAGCAACCTCTTTATTTAGTTTGTATTTATTACATAAGATGGCAGTAGCTGTTTTTGAAGTATCATGAGTAGGTATGGGATGGAAGCTCAGTTCTTAAAATGGCCCCAGTGCCAACGTGCACTGAAAAAGGAAGTACTGTAGTTATAATTGCCTCATTTTGGTGGTAAACAAATGCATTGATACACTACTGCAGCTATCTTACAGTCGACACTTTTTAAATTTTATTGTCGCTCTTAACACACCAACAGAAGTCATCAGATCCACCACCATGCCCACATTTTGCCGCTGCCAGCACTTGTCACAACGACACAAAACTTTCTCATCACGCACAAATCACGGTTAATGTTTAGAACTTGATTCAGAAACCTCGAAAGTCTGAATGTCAACAATGCAACACAAGTGTGACTGAGGTTGTTGTAAGATGCCCGTGATGTAAAGAAAGGACGGCAGTCGACAGGTACTTTTTATCTGAACCCACCTTGTCTGCCGTCAAAACAGTAGCTGCCAGGATCCAACAGACCAACAGCACACTTCTGGCCTTCACAATAAAAAGAGCTGCGCGCCAAATGTTGTTTGACAAAACAAGGGTCTCAGTTAATAAGCATGTTATTTTGCACATTCGCTGTGTTCTGTAATTATTTTGGTTTTCTGTGAGAATTATGACAATATGTTGTGGGTTGTGTTTTACATCGTTAAATTTATTAACATTTTATTTGCATTATTTAATTATTTAAATTACAATTCAGTTCTACTTGTATGTCACAAAATTCTTAAGCATTGTTTTACAACAACATTTGTATGTTTTCTATTTCTTAGTACCAATTCAGGCACCGAGTTTGTACTAGTATTGGTAAAAATGTAAACGATACCCAATCCTAATCATGAGTGGTCAGCATGAATCAGCTTTATCTTCCCCAATGGTAGCTTTAAAATATTACTCAGTTGATGGTGTGAATCTCATGCGAGTTACCTTTATCGGTGTTACAAGACTGAATGTATTGTTGCTGTGTAGTCAGTTGTGCAGTATACTTGTTCATAAAGTTGTTCCTTTCCACTTTCTACTATGTAGTTTAAAATTTACATTGTATTATATATTGACTCTTTCAAAAATGTCCAAAAGAAGAACCTGCTTCCAATAATTGCCCCGTTCTCTTTGGTTTAGGTTAATACATGTGTCTTGTGTTTATGGTTATAATAAATAGGTACAATGCACAGGCTGATGAACATTTTAAATTTTTTATTTATTTAATTTATTCCTCCAAAATATTTCCACATTTCCAGCAGGTTTAAAAGGGTGGGAACACATTGGGCGTGCGAGGTTTAGAAAACATAAAAAGTATCAGGAATGTCACAGTAACCTGAAGAAAACACCCATGATAAGCAGGCACTATGAAAAAAGTAAGCCATATACAAGAAATTAGAATACAAAACAAGATAAAATCGTTTTTATTTTTAAAACGCAAAAATTTAATTGTGCAAGTTGTGAATAGTAATGCAGGTAATAGCCAGCATTGTGCAAGGACACGGCAGATTAATTACATACAAACTCTTTGTGACCTAAATACATCAGAATCATAAAACACTTGCCGTTTTCTATACAGTTTTTGTTAGTAATCCATTCCAAAAGGTGCGACCATGTTTCCCTTCAGAAATAATGCAAATCCAAATATTAAGTTTAAGATTTATGATAGTTTTACATGCAAATTACAATGTGAATTACATAAAAATTATGAATTTATAAGATAAATAAACATTTACCATCACTTTTATCGTTCTTGTTGGCAAAAATGGTGTTGGAGGACAGAGTCAAGCAGACGCCACCAAGTACCTTGCTATGAGTACTTTGTGGAATTCAATAGTGTTTCTCTCCTTCTTTATCAAAATGTTGACATATGCAATTTTTGGCCCCATGGTGGCTTATGTTGCAGTCATACTCAATAAAAAAAAGCACAGAGACTCAGTCACAAACGCGCAAGGTTTTTAGTTTGGGCACAGGATTTCGCGGAATAATATGCGAGCAAGCAGACTAGCTTGTTTTGTGCTATATTTGGCAATATAACTGACAGTATTGGAAAACCCAGAAAATATTATGACGAAAAATTAGTTGTCAAAAAGTGGGATGTACGAAAATCGAGGTACCACTTATGATTTATAACATTCTTTGCCTTTTTACTTTTTGAGATGTGGAGTACATTAAATAGCTACTTTGTAACACTCTTTTTTTGTTTTTACTTTACAGGACGCCGCTCACAGGGATCAGTGACTTCACAGCCACCAAGAACAAAATCATTCAGCTGTGCCTGGAGCTCACCACCACAGTTCAACAGGTTTGCACACTAGTTAGTCCAGCAGCACATGTGTAGATACAGACAGACCTACACACAATAAGTTTGGGGTTTATTTTTTCACGGCGCACATACCAGCCTCGGGGCACAGACATGTAGGATCAAGTGAAGGAGTGAAGCGTTATGGGAAATGTGGTCTGGCAGCCATGACAGAAGCCTGAAGCCCACCAGTCTGACCCAATAATTGTAAATGCTGATGTTTTTCTTTTGGGATCTTTCCTCAGCTAATAGGGAGACCTCCTTAGGTCAGAACATTTAAAGGTAAACTTTCAAACTGAGGAGGCTCCCAACATTGCACATGTTGCCATACAGTACTTTGCTATGTGACATGTCTAGTTTGAAGGGTGCAGGGTTAGCACAATAGTCTCTCACTGGCAAGATGTGAAAGCAGATAATCAACAGGAATTACATATTTCATCTTTCCTCAAAGAATTGCTTGTGTATTGCATCATAATATTGGAAGTCTATTTCTGCCAGTCTAACGTAACCAGTTGTAGTTGGCTTTCTGTGCTTCCCCAACATAATATGCAGTTCTGGAATCTGGTTCAATGATTGTCAAGTTTTTTTTGTTGGTTTTTTTTTAACACTAAAATATTTTGTCTTAAGCAGCTTACTTTCAAGGGAGGCTTATTGCTATTATTCAAAATGAATTCCTTTCCTAGAGTGTACATTTCCTCGCCAGTGTCAGGGATTTCTGCACCTTTGGTGATTTACTGTGGTTGCTTCGTCATGGTCATCTGTACAAGAAGTGGGGGTGTGAAATTCCCACACTGCCATGTGGATCGAAGATTATGGCGTAGTATAAACTCTTGATAGTTGCTTAAAGAGTGGAGTAGTTTTTTTAACAACCAAAAAACACATGGATTTTTGTTGTTGTTAGGCCTAAAAAAACAGCTACAACTGCAAATAAACTATTCCATTTGCAGTTTCCGCACCCTTATGTGGCCACAGTTTGTATATTCTGTGATAAATGAGTCACGGCTTAATTAAAAGAGTTGCACTAGTACCTAGTTGATGAACTTCAGCCAAGAATTAAAGCTTTTCAGATCATGCAATTTACGTGTTCTGCCTGAATGAAGCCTGTGTTTACACACACACTGACCCATGTGAGTGGAGGTTGTACTCTTTCAAATAACCTTCTTAGGGGTTCTATCCGCTCATGTATTTAGGAAAATTGCTGTGTTTTTATTCCAATCAACTCTTGGACATGATGTGTTACGTGTAGCAGTAGATGTTCATCTTGATTTGATATCAATATGTTTTCCCAGACTGTCACACCAAACCATATCACATCATTGCTCGAGCATACAAATCTGCTCTGGTGGCAGATCAAAGGCCCGAACGGCTGAACATGCATAGTCATCTGATCTACTCTGACTGAGGGGTCAAGTCCAAAGCCGGGAGGGATCACTACTCTCAGGGAATTGTCCTTTTGCATTTATTAACAATTAGTTATGATCCAGCATCTGTCTTCAGGGGACACAAAGGTTAAGAAAGAGTTAACAGATTAGGGAATTTATGAAGGCAACTTGTCCCGATACAACTTTTTCACTTCCAAAACGATACTCATATTGGCGCCCCGTTACAAGAGGTAGAAATTGGATGGATGGATGGAAGTGTTGGCCAATACAAATATTAATACAATATCAGCAGGAATCACAGTTCATTATTTTTATTATTTTTAAACACTAGTGTGGAATTGTAGAAAAGGTCTAATTAAGTGAAATTAGTCAAACAGAACAATGGTAGGTATGAAAAAACGTGCGATATACTGTAAATACAGACCATTTACATATTTGCATTACTCTGTAGTGCAGAATGTTAGAAAAGGTTTGATCAAGAGAAATTACTAAGAACAAAGTGTATGTATGAAAACACTAAACTTTTGACTGATTCATGCTTTTGTAGTGTAGTGTTCATTTGAGTCGTCACAATAATTGATTAAGTTAAGTGCAGGATGCAGTAAGTTGAATGATCCAGAGATGCTTGTTACTGGATACATTCTAATACTTTTCTTCTGCCTTTGAGACTTTGTATCTAAGTGATTTCCAATTATATTTATTTGATACTTGTTCATAATGACTATTGTAGTGCTTTAGATTGCAATAATGTTTAATTAAGGACATTTATTACATACTGTATGTCTTGCTTGTTTGCTATTGTGGGCTTAGCTGTTGTGTAGCTGCTAGCTCCTCGTAGCCTAGAGCCTACCATGGTTACCTTTTGTAAATGACTTGAATAAAATACAAGAACAGATCAACCATGTGTGCTCATTGGAAGACATTTAGATACCACTGGTTGTCCAGCTTTGCACAAGTAAACACGCTGCAGGACTGCTAATGTCAGAGCTTATTTTGGAGATTTTAGATGCAAGCCTATATCATCCGATACATGTTTTTTTTATGCTGATATTGATTGGACCAAAATCAATAGCGGACCTGGACACCCCTAATATATGTGTTCAAAGTTGCAGCTTAACTGGAATTGTCTCAAGTGGTGTCTGTCATGTCAGCATCATGATACGGTTTTGTTTTTGTTTCAGGGCTTGTAAACACTTAAATGTATTCTTAGTACTTCCCGTGTAGTGTTGTCAAGTTTCAGAAATTTGCAATATAAAGTGTTTTTGATAATGCTGTCAAATTGTTATTATTTTAAATCTAATTTTATTTTAACTTAAGAATTTAGATTATTCATGTATAATGGCAAGTTATCACTCACTTGGATAATTTAATTGAATAAAAAAAGACCCCAATATTTGAACATGAATGCAATTCTATTGTCAGAATGTCATCCAGGAACATTTTTTAAACTTCTTACTTGAATGCACTACATTTATTTGCTCAAACTTGATCCATCTAAAGTCAGGGTGTATTTTGGAGCGAAATTTGCCAGCGAGCACACCATTTGGAGTCTCCTCACTCATCTTTGCACTGACGTATGCATTGACCTGATCACTGACCATACAACAACAAACCGCCTTTCAGGTAACCATCTGCGGTTATGGTAAAGGAAAATCCATCCATCCATCCATTTTCTACCGCTTATCCCTTTCGGGGTCGTGGGAGGTGCTGGAGCCTATCTCAGCTGCAATCGGGCGGAAGGCGGGGTACACCCTGGACAAGTCGCCAACTCATCACAGGGCCAACACAGATAGACAGACAACATTCACACTCACATGCATATACGATCAAAATAAATTGCGAGGTTAATCTATATACAGTAAATGGATGACTAATTAGACATTTTTTGTGATTAATCACATTTTGTTAACACATTATTTTTGATAGCCCTAGTTTTTATGTTTTTAAATTCATTCTGAAACCAAATTCTTACTGTAGCTAACTTTAGAGGGACTATTTCTAGGAAACATGATTTGGAACCTATGTGTATAAGGTGCAACCTATAATCCCTACACTGGCTTTTTATTTAGTGATGGAACTGTGGCAAAGTTACTTGTACAATACTTACTAAAGGAGCATTTAAGCAGACATTGAAATCATTTTACCATGTAGAAATAATATCCAGTGTATTATATGGAGCACAGGAGTCATCCTATTATCAGTCTAACCGATCTCCTCAAGGAAAATAAACCAAATAACTTTTATGCAAGTCCATTTGATTGCTGATGTCCCCCTTCGGCACTGTGGAATGTGCAAATTATAGAAATTTGGAAAATACTTTGCTCAACCCCCATTGTCAATCTGCACAATGGATTTACAAGGAGCAACCGAGTTGGCTTTGTGTAGCACACATGCCTATGCATGTCGCTAATACTGTTCCTGTATTCTGTTTCTTGCACGGATTTAGGCTTGTGTCAGCATAATGTATTCTAGCATTGACAAAAACATTTCACCTTTTGATGGATGCCCTTGTTTGTTGTAGCCAACCTCTTAGAACCACTTTTGAAAACAAACAGGGGGGTCTTCACTGTGAAGCTCCTTTATGCACCATGTTTGCCACAGTTGTCAAGTAGGCTGTTTCCTCAGCTGTGTGCAGTCCAGCTGCAGTCTGAACATTGTTTGACTACCGTTACCTCCAAGTGTCTCCCAGTAGATTTTAGCAGAACTGATCTCTAAAATATCCACCGTCACACTATTTTGACTTAGCAGACCCCTACCAAAAGCCTCTAAATGTTTAAAGCTGCTGTATGTCATCAGTCCAAAACAAAAACAATTTTCCCACCCCAAAAATGTAAGACCACCACCACCATATGTTGCCAATGCAAAGCACAAAAAAGTTAATATTTTTCACAATTAGGAGTTAAACTGCATAAAACTGATCGGAAATTATTGTTCAGGCTGAATAAGATGATTGGCGTTCATGGCTGCCTGGTTTGCTTGTACATGTCCGTAGTGCGTCCAGATCGGGCTGCAACGATTAATCGATTAAATTGAGTAATTATTAGAAAATAGCTTTGATTTATATATTCTATTGCTTTGATTAATCGGTAAATGAGTGTAACTAATAAAATCCGGTTGATGTGGAAATTTTGGGGCATTTCAGAATTCAGAATCAATTCTCAATTCAACACGATTCTCGTAATATATTATTTGGGATATAAATTATATTAAAACCTTTTCAAAATAGGGTACAGGTTATAAAATCTCCTCATAGCTGCTGACGTACGACTTACAGTATATACACTCAGTGTTGGCCTAAAAAAAATTTTTTTTTAAATGTATTTTTAACATTTTATTTTTTTTAAATCCTAGAACGTTAATCCACAGGTAATATAAAAAGAAAAGGAACTTCAACCCAAACCCAGTTTAACAATACTTAGGATATACATTTACAAAGCAATTGAGAAGACATACTAAATATAATATTTACTAAATACAATACTAAAAAAAGGAAAACCAAAAATTAATAAGATCAACACAGTGTCAATGATAATACTTTCAATACAAGTTGTTTGATGTTTTTAATCCAAAAACTGATTCTTAATTAAAAAAATGCAAAAAAATGTTTTGTTTTTTAAATCAATAGTTAAAAATTATGCAAATTACATCCAAATTGAAAATTGCAGTTTGGATGCAAATAGATTTTTTTTTAGCACTCCTAAAATCCGGACTGCATGTAGTGCTCAGAACTTTAAATACACATACATAGTGTCCGCATGGCGGCTGCAGTAGAGCGCTCATGAGAGCGATTGTGTGTGAGTGCACTGATCTGTGTGGCGGAAAACCCCGGCAATTACTTTTATATGTATATATATATATATATATATATATATATATAAATATATATAAATACACATGTTAAAAGTGCAATTTCAGTGTTGATGTGCATTAAAAAAGAACCAAGACTTTGACAAGCAGAAAAATTATTTCAACTATTTTCTCTAAAATACGCTTTGAGGCTACATAGTGTGTTTAATTCGATTACTCGATTTATCAAACAAACTAATCGATAGATTACTTGATTACTAAAATAATCATTAGCTGCAGCCCGTGCGAGGACGCACACAAAAGCCGTCACTTCCACTTTGCCAAATCACTATGCTTTGCCCACTTGCTTATTACGTATGGCGTTGTTTTACAGTATGTGCAAAGAGCAGAAAGAGGTTGGGCTCAAAAGTTTGGGCCCTCTAGGCAGCCACCTACAGTATATGTGAAATACAGCAGCTATACCAGAGACCACTGTTAATATTATTTTCCCAGCATGTTTCACTATGTTTGACCACTTTATTCCCATGTCACCAGCACATTGTTCCTACATGCGTCACAGTAATAGGTACCTCAACTTCGCTGGGATTTATTACAGCTACCCCTGAATTTAGGCGGTGGATTAGTTTAGATACACTGGCTGTTTATTTGTGGAAATTCTCGATTTTTCTTCGTTCTATACTTTATTTTGTTTTTATTTAACATTTTGTTGTCTTGCTAAATACTAATCTAGCATCTGCTTACTACTTTGTAGCCTTATTTGTCTTTTCTTATGTTTGACAGGACTGTGGTGTTTACGAGATGGAAGAAAAGATCCTAGAAGTTGTAAGTATAGTACTTGCTGTATCGCCTCTTCTTCCTTTAATAGAGCTTTCAAAAATGTTTACTGTTTGATCAGCAACTATCTTTTTGCCCAAAGATTGCATGTCATGATCTGAGCAGTGAGGTTTTTACTGTATAGGCAGCATTACTAGTGAGGGGGTGCCTCTTTTGCACCCTGGCTATCAATCAATGCTTCCTGTTGCTGACACTCTCCAGGCATCAGGTGTGAACACTGCTCTTCTTTTTAGCCCTCTGTCTCTCTCTTGCGTGTGTCCTAAATACAGCTGTTTTTAAATATTGTTCATTGTAAGCTAATCAGCTTTTTTGTTATCTGCAGTGTTTTTCACCTTAAAAAGATCTGATATTTGTTTTATCAATGCGAGCTTGTACGGCTGCTTGTTTGTGCGACCAAATAACCACCATTCAGTTCTATATAAAACCCATCTAAAGTGGGAAGTGTTGGGAACAAAAAATGTGTGCAAAATATGTGCGCATCTAATGATAACATTCAATGGCCTTGTTTCAATGTTTTAAGTAGTCTCTGCAGTCCTCCTCCATTAGTTTTTCTGACTTTGACTGTGTATGCCTCAGTTTAAGTTTGTTTAGTCTGAGGACTGAAAACCATGCAAAGTCCCTCTATGGGCCAATGGAGCTTATTATTGTCAGAAACTTGAGGTTGTCATTTCAATAATCCATCAATGTATTTTATTTTTCTAGTCAAAGATTTTGAACAGCATCTGTGATCAGACTGTGAGAACCACCTCTGACCCCATTTTGAGCCAGTCTGCCTGCCTGGAGGAAGTCCAGCTGACCAATATTAAACCGGGTGAAGGTCTGGTAAGAAAGGTTTCATCTTTTTGCAGCCTGCCTGTGATCATTTCTTAGTATTGTATTGCATTTAAAACATAATTACTTTGTGTTTCCTCCCAGGGAATGTATATCAAGTCAACTTATGATGGGTTACACGTCATTACTGGAACCACAGAACATGTAGGTATAACACAACAACTATCAAGCTCTTGTTAAAAACACTTATTTTTCTCCCTTCTCTTTATCTCCTTCTCACGTGTCCTCCTCCAGTAGTAATGACTTTTCCTGCACTGATGAAGTTAAAAGTTGGAGAGAAAGTCAAACACAAATACAAATAGAGTAGTATACTTTATTATTTAACCATGTTACAAAAGAAGTCAGTTAGAAAATTACATAATGTAAGTTTTAGAAAACATCCATCCATCCATTTTCTACCGCTTGTCCCGTTCGGGGTCAAACCCTTTTATTATTGAATCAAAAATATTAAGATTCGATTATTTGGTACATGTGGAAACAGCTAAAATCATGTACAAAGCAAAGTGTAACCTTCTACGCAAGTATTTACAACATTTCTTATCAAGGAGAAATATAACCTTAATTTAAAACATGTGTATGCACGTACAACATATAAGACCTTTAGTATATCAGTATGGGGAATTACATTATTAAATGGATTAAGCCAGTCCTTTTCAAAAGCTGTAGTGGGGAGGGCCCCCTAGAAAGACCAGTTTGTCGTTTTATTTTTAATGTTAATGAAGATACAATGTTATGCAGAGTTGTACTTAAAACTATTTTATAGACAAATAATACAATTTATCGTAGGGGTGGGGAAAAATATTTTCTTCTTCCTCTGGCGTTGTAACAAAAAATAATTGAGAAGCACTGTATTAAACTAGGAAGTCAAACAAACTACTAGTATGATTCTGTTTAAGAATATGTTCAAACTCAGTGTTTACAAAGTATAAAGAATAAGGATCCTGAAAAACATATTGAACCTTATTGATGAATAAACAAATCTTATTCACCTCATTAGGTGAGTGACAACTTTATTCATCAGAACTTATTATATATTGAATTATTTATTGTTGTTTGTGAACAAACAAATGCGTTAGGAATACCTGCGAAATGTAAACAAGGTAGGATTAAATATGCTCTGCTTCTTCCTACTCATTCTCGGTCATGTATAAGAAGCTGGAAGTATAAATGTAACTGGATGCATGTTTGAAATTAACTAATACCATCATAAGCATCATCATCATAACTCATGCCGATTGGTTTTCTGCTTATCCACAAACCTGTTTCCCACGATGAGGCACGCAGGTTGTGACTAATGCACCAGTGTTACTGTCATGGATGGCTCATTATCCCTCCGGTCTTAATTGTGAATCTGACTCATCAACTACAATCCTGTTTGATGAGCATGTGATATCCCCATGATCCTTTAATAATGTTTTATAAAACAAATAACTGTAGATTCCGCAAAGGTCACAATAAATAAAGTCTGCGTTATGGGACAATACTTGCTACATTTTGACCCATTGTCTGTGTGTGTTCTTCAGTCCCCTGCAGACCTGACCAGGAAGATCCATGCTGGTGATGAAGTGATCCAAGTTAATCAACAGACAGTGGTGAGAATGTTATTTAATGGACTTTTATGTGTTAAGATTACAATGGTTGGCATAGCGCACATCATTTCTTAATCCGACGGTGTGTTTGTGCGTGTTCATATTCTGTAAACCAGGTCGGCTGGCAACTAAAAAACCTGGTCATCAAACTGAGGGAGGATCCCAAAGGTGTGTTACTCCTCCTGAAGAAGCGGCCCACAGGAACAACAGGTTTTACCCCGGCCCCGCTTAAGAACATGCGCTGGAAGCCTCCTGTACCTCAGGTACATGCACATGCACTTCCTCCTACGCGTGTCTGCTCATTGTCTATCAATTATAAGCCAGTCCACAACAGACATGCCCAGACACGAGTAACTGAGCCTCTCTGAAGAGTTCAATGCTCCAGTTTTTCTCTGATAAAAGACATTACGAGGAAATGTCCCATGTTTAAATCTGGGAGATAAAGCGACCAGGAGTCTGGTCAGATTGTATCTGGGTAATTAGGAACAAATAGCCAGGAAGTTGCCATCCAAAAAATAAACAGCCTAACTGATGAAAGGAAAAATATAGGGACAATTGCAAATGTTAATGTGCTTTACCTTTATGAACAGACACAATGTTGTTGTTTTTTCTGAACAACATAGCGAGTCACAGAATGTAATTCAAGCCCATAATAAAGATACATCATATAATTCATGCATGAAAGAAAAAAATATAGTTTACAGAATCCTTACGGTTCGATATGTACCTCGGTATTAAGGCCGCAGTTCGGTTAATTTTCGGTACCATAAGGGAACAAAATGCACAACATAAAACTGCTTAGCTTTTGTGTTCAATGATTTTTTGAGTAAGCCTGAAAATGTAATTTCAAGCTGCTGGCAGGTAATTCACCAGTTAATTAAAATTTTCAATATAAATGTATAATAGTTTTTAATTGCAATAAAGGCTGGGCTTGTGGAGGTTCATTGCAACATCGAATGTACACTTCCTGTTCCCCACTTGAAATTACGGCTGCAACGAATCATTGATTAAATCGATTATTTTTTTATTAAAAAAAGATCGATTTGTATTTTGTTGGTTAGATTATTCGTTTAACGAGAACAATACGTGTACATAGTTTCGGCCAGACTGCTCCAATGGAACACACATGAAAACAGTGCACCTATCTGAGATGTGGCTGTGTGCGTGTGGCAGCAACAACGGAATGCCAATAAAGAGAGATGGCTCAAAGAAAAACAAGGTGGAAAGAGAGCAAAGGGCCCGGAGAAAACGAGAGAATCTGTCAAAGGTTTTGCTATCATTTAAAACTGAAAAAGACAGACATTGTCGTAAAATGTTTGTACTTTCAAACAGAGCTGGAATTTCACAATAGCACTACATTGATGACATTACCAGAAAGTATCCTGCATATTTAAGAGCAGCTAAAAAGCAGAAACAAGGCAAAAATTCTACTTTGTCAGCTAACGCTATCTTAAATGTTTGACTTGCATAACAAATGTTTTATTCAAACACATGTGAGGACATGTTAGCACCTACAGTTTGTATGTTAATGCTAATGAGTTGTTTGTGCTAGTCAAATATCAAACACCCTTCCAATTAATACCTTTTCAAATGTGTTAAAATTGTTATTTTAATACTTTATCAAATGAATTATAAATGATAACTGCCACCTTGCACAATAGAAATAATCCGAACTATTTCAAACTATTGCATGCAAATAAGCCAAAGCACAAACGATCTATGTGCGCGCAGACCAGCGGGGCTCAGGCCAGAGAGGGTAAGTCCAGCACAATATGAATGTGTGTGCGTACACCCTTAAGCTGCTGTGAAAATAAACAAAATAAGCACTCAGGCTTTGTCGGATTGAGCAGACCGTGTATTAAAGTCAGAGAAGGTGAGATGGAAGGATACGAGATAAGAGCGTGTCATCACCACAAAGGTGACTAGCGTCAACATGCCCCAAGCATCTCGTATTAGCAGGTACTCTGGGATATCTGTGTTAGCCATATCAGTTTATCTGTAGAAACGTGGCTCCTACAGGAATAAGACAGACACGTCTTACATCCTGTTTGAGGAGAAAATGAAGACTTTGTAGTACTGTATAATCTGTACTGTACACATGGCAGCCACACAGATGATAATACTTTATGTATGATTCCACACAGCCATGATCATTGATCTAGCTTGTTTTTAATACTCTTTAATTTTCTGCTCTACTGTATGTTAAACATATCACTTAGGTCATGTGTCCAACTCAAGGCCCAGGGCCTGATTTGACCCGCCACATCATTTCATTTGACCCGGAAAAGTCTGCAAATAATAAGGGGCAATAACGTACTTTATCTTTTCTTACTAAATGTATTTTTTCTTTCCATTTTGACGGGAAACATTTTTTTTTTTTTACTGTATGCACTTGAATCTTTTAAATTGTAATATTATCTCATAATAAAACAAATATTATATTATCATACATTCCATAAAAGTGTTTTCTTTTTATGAAAATAAATACTTCAGTATCTGCTTGACTCATCATTTCAAAGCAATCCATCGAATTGTACATAAAAGAAAAACTGGTTAGCTTAATGGCCAGAAATGTTGTGTTAAAAAATGTGGTTTCCATTTATTTAGTAATACACCGTAAAAATACCAACCGTAGATTTTACCATAAAGAATAGTGGTACTGTTTTTACATTTACAGTAATATGCTGTACAGTTTAGAGTTAAATTCGGGCAACTGAGTTAAAAAAATATTTTACCGTGTATGTATAAAAATATATAATAATCAAATGCATTGGCAATTGTGTAATAATATCATGAGGCAAATCTTTTTACATTTCTATTAATTTATTATACACTGTTACAAACCATCTGAGGGCAATGTAACTGAGATTTGACCCTAATTGAAAACAAGTTTGACACCCCTGAATTGGGTCATTGAGTAGAGTTCATTAAACCCACCAATCTCTTATGTTTATTTGAGCATACCACAATGTGAAGAGTAACTAAGTGTGGTTTGTTTTACAGAACAATCCCTCCTTGATCCGAGCTCAGTCTCCATGCAGCTCAGCTAATGGATCAACCAAAAATGAGAAATCGGCAATCTTGGATTTTTACATTCCGCCACCTCCTCATATACCCTACACTCCCAGGTGAGACTTATTATCTCTTTATTTTAGGCATCACTCTAGCCTAGCATCTCAGTTAGGGTTTTTTCATTTGGAATTTTGCATATTCTTGCGGCCCTAATGTGTATTTTCTTCCACAGTTAATAATCATGCGTACTCGATAAACTTTAAACTGCCCATGTTTCAGCCCTGTGATGAAGTGCTGATTTGTCCAGAATGGATTTGAAATAACAATATGTTTATTTGTGACATCCTTTCTAAATAACTTGCTATTGTCCCAACATTCACCTCCTGCTGAACGCTCCGCTCTCGCTTCCAACCCATTCTGCACACACACACACACACACACACACACACACACACACACACACACACACACACACACACACACACACACACACATACACACACATCCCACCAGTAGTCCTGATGCAACGCCAGTCTTATCTTCCTCCTCCAGGGAGATGATAGCATGTTTCCACATTCATTTAAATGATAGAAGGACCGAACATTTCACATCACGACATTGCCCCTGTACCAACTGTGCTGTTAAAAATAATCACATACTGTATATGTTTGTTTCTGCAGAGAGGAAAGAACAGACACTTTCTCCAGTTTTAGTAAAAGGCCAAAAGGCTCTGAGTCACCCAACTCCTTCTTGGACCAGGAGAGTAGGAGACGCTGCACCATCGCAGATTATGACAAACTAAGCATCGGCTGTCCAATCGAAGCCAATGTGATACAGCCCAGAATGAGGGAGCACAAGCAATCACGTGGTCTGTACCAGTTCATCGTTCAGCCCTCCTACAGATCATTCGGTCAGTCAAATAAGCAACGAATTGTCACTTATGCTTCTAGGTAAGCCCCGACCCATGTCCATGCCTGTGGATACCTGTGTGTCAATTGTGGACCCCTTTGCTAAGCCTTGGACACATAGTAGGAAAGGTATTAACAATTTTGTTATTATTATTCCAGCTGCTTCCTCTATGCCTTCCTATGAAATTAGGATGGGTGTTATAGCCTAAAATATATATTGCAGCCTCCTGCAATAACGATTCATATCACAGTATATTATTTGGCATATAAATGATAATACAACCATTTAAAACGGGTTACAAGAGCTCTTGATTTGGCTGCCGAGGTATGCAAAAACATATTGCGTCATTTACGGTTGTATTATTTTGTTTATTAATCTACTTGTTAATTCAGTGTTAATATCTGGTTACTTTGTGCTCTAACATGGTTCTATCTACACTTCTGTTAAAATGTAATAAAAACATATGTCTGTTGTATGGATACTTTACATTAGTTTTAGGCAATACTACAAATTTGGGTTTCGATCCAATACCAAGTAGCAGCAAATTGAAGCAAATTATATTTATATAGTGCTTTTCTCTAGTGACTCAAAGCACTTTTACATAGTGAAACCCAATATCTAAGTTACATTTAAACCAGTGTGGGTGGCACTGGGCAAGTAGTTACAGGGGAAGTATTGACAACAACAGTGCTGATACTGATACATTTTTAAGATCATTAAATGATACAATTTTTAATCACAATTTTAATTCAAAACACTTAAGAGCGATGTAACAATAGCAATTTAAAAAAAAAAATATTTCCTGTTTTTGGCTGGAATTTAAAGGCCTACTGAAATGAATTTTTTTTATTTAAACGGGGATAGCAGATCTATTCTATGTGTCATACTTGATCATTTCGCGATATTGCCATATTTTTGCTGAAAGGATTTAGTATAGAACAACGACGAAAAAGATTGCAACTTTTGGTATCTGATAAAAAAAAGGCTTGCCCCTACCGGAAGTAGCGTGACGTAGTCAGTTGAACATATACGCAAAGTTCCCTATTGTTTACAATGATGGCCGCATGAAGTGAGAGAGATTCGGACCGAGAAAGCGACAATTTCCCCATTAATTTGAGCGAGGATGAAAGATTTGTGGATGAGTAAAGTGCAAGTGAAGGACTAGTGGGGAGTTGAAGCTATTCAGATAGGGAAGATGCTGTGAGAGCCGGGGGTGACCTGATATTCAGCTGGGAATGACTACAACAGTAAATAAACACAAGACATATGTATACTCTATTAGCCACAACACAACCAGGCTTATATTTAATATGCCACAAATTAATCCTGCATAAAAACACCTGCGTGTTTGTTACGCTAGCTCCTAGCTCCTCTGCTAGCTCCTAGCTCCATAGAACACGCCAATACAATTCAAACACCTGATCAACACACACAATCACTCAGCCCAAAAGACCGTTCACCTAACCCAAGGTTCATAAAGCTTATATATTTTTAAAAAGTTACGTACGTGACGCTGACGCGCACATACGGTCAAGCTATCAAATGTTTAGCAGCCAAGGCTGCATACTCACGGTACCTGATATTCAGCTGGGAATGACTACAACAGTAAATAAACACAAGACATATATTTACTCTATTAGCCACAACACAACCAGGCTTATATTTAATATGCCACAAATTAATCCTGCATAAAAACACCTGCGTGTTTGTTATGCTAGCTCCTAGCTCCTATGCTAGCTCCTAGCTCCATAGAACACGCCAATACAATTCAAACACCTGATCAACACACACAATCACTCAGCCCAAAAGACCGTTCACCTAACCCAAGGTTCATAAAGCTTATATATTTTAAAAAAGTTACGTACATACGCAAAAAAAAGTTGCGCACATACGGTCAAGCGATCAAATGTTTAGAAGCCAAAGCTGCATACTCACAGTAGCACGTCTGCGTCTTTGTCATCCAAATCAAAGTAATCCTGGTAAGAGTCTGTGTTGTCCCAGTTCTCTACAGGCGTCTGTGTATCGAAGTCAAAAGTCCTCCTGGTTAGAGTCTCTGTTATCCGAGTTCTTCCATCTTGACTGCATCTTTCGGGAATGTAAACAAAGAAGCGCCGGCTGTGTACTGTTGTTGCTGACTACGTTCGAAAAATACGTCCATTTCGCACCGACAACTTTCTTCTTTGCTTGCTCAGCTTCCTTCTCCATAATGCAATGAACATGATTGCAACAGATTCACGAACACAGATGTCCAGAATACTGTGGAATTATGAAATGAAAACAGAGCTTTTTCGTATTGGCTTCAATGTGGAAGGCATACCCGTGTTCGCCGGGCTACGTCACGCGCATACGTCATCCTCAGAGGCGTTTCGAACCGGAAGTTTAGCGGCAAATTTAAAATGTCACTTTATAAGTTAACCCGGCCGTATTGGCATGTGTTATAATGTTAAGATTTCATCATTGATATATAAACTATCAGACTGCGTGGTCGGTAGTAGTGGGTTTCAGTAGGCCTTTAAATCCTTTGAGTTTTGCTCTTAAAGTCCTCCTGTGTCCAGGGACTTATTTCCTAAGTTTGTAAACAACAACAAATATCGATCTAACCACTGTAATAAATTGATGCAATGCTTGGTATCGTTACTGTCGATATTTGTAGCGATCCTTCCACCTCTGTTTACATCAAAAGCTCTAACTTAGTGGTTGGCATATCCTCTTACTGCGTGTAGTGTAGCATGCTCCGCTATTGCTCGTCCTCCAGCGTTAATGATGCCTGAAAGAAACGTAGTTGATTTGCCGCCATGAAGGCAAGGATTGTTGCTTTAGAAGTGGCTTTGCACTTAGAAGGGATGTTAGCTGCTGCTCTGCCTCCTCACTCACATGCTTCATAATACTACCATAGCTAAGATGTGTCCCCTCTTCCTTAATCTCTTACATGAATAAATGTTGACTTCAGTTGCACAAACTCCTTGAAATTGTCATGAATGTGCCACCAACATGAATCTGGGACATGTTCAGTGGTGCATCCTGTTCATGTAAAACATACATAGAAGTTGCATATTTTTGGTAGCGTAAACAACTACATACAGTAAAAAGGTCGGATTTAACACAAAATCTGTATTGGGCATCATTACGTGCAGTGTTAATGTAGCCTCAGTCTCTTTTGCTAAGTATGAATCCAAAATAAACCACTATGGGGCCAAAGAAAGTTGCAATGCCAGCACTTTGATAAAGAAAGTGAGAAACACTGTTGAATTTAAGTATGTAATTGTCGTCCATATAGCTCTCTCCTTCCCACTTTCCTCTCCGCTCATCGCAGGAAATGGTGTAAAATGTTCATTTATCCATTAAATTCAAAATGTATATTTCTTTTCCATTGTTTTTGCATGTAAAAAATATAATTATTCTGTATAAAATGTGTTTTTGTTTGTTTTTGGGTGTCGGACTAATTGGATTTACATATTTTTTATGGAAAGAATTGCTTCGGTTTTCGTATCATTCTGTAATTGTCTCACTTAAGAATGTAACGATATGGAAATTTTATATCACAGTTATTGTGACCAAAATAATCTTAATTATCATTGTTAAATGTGCTCAAAAAGTACTCATAATACACTGAAATCCTATAGCCAGGGTTTATGCCTTTATGGAAAGACGTTAATGTCTCTTTTATACATGTCAGCGTTTAAGCTAACTGGTTCATGAGTTTATCATTATTTATCATAATTTATTATCAAAATGTGGTTATCTATCATGGTTTTACGGTCATTTTAATTCAGAACGGTAATACTTATCGTCAGGGGTTTTACCGCGATGTATCATTCATTTATTGTTACACCTCTATTCTTGACCTTTTGACACAGATTACTAACAAAACCCGGGGCATCTAAACTGTGAAGCATGTCGAATGCTAACCGTTTTCTCATTCCGTGAAGGTGAGGACCTCCTGTACAGATACCTGAGCAACGAGAGGATCCCCACCATAGCCGAGGAAGTGGCGCAGGCAGCTCCGCCCAACTACCTGCCGACAGGGGAGCGCCGCCTTGTCAGGATGGAACACATCCGAGGCAGCCGCTACTACTCGAACTCAGACCTCCACAACAGCGCCACCATCCCCTATCAGGAGGATGTCAAAAAGACCCCCGTAGCTTCGGTCTCCAAGCGCACGGCAGAACGTTCACTACTGGTCAGTTGGATCACGCGACTTAAACTCTTGACTCACTGATGATGATCCACTTCCTGTTTGGGGCTTCCTGTTCCTGTCTTGTCTCCTTCCTGGGTGCCTTTGATTTTTAATGTTCAGCAGTTTTTTTGTTTTGTTTTTTTTGTTTTTGGCAGCTTGCGGCTTTCTTTGCACTCTCTTGCCAACCTCCATGTTTTCCTGGTAATAGCTACTACTAGCAACTACTGCTTACCCACCACCCCTAACTACACCACATCATCACCCCATTAACGCTGCCTACAACCTTCCCCTCCTCTGACTACAAGTCCCATATCAGACTCAAGAGGATGCAGTTTGTTCAGGTCAGGACACTTTGCTGTCTATGGACTCCACTGTACATAATAAGTTAATATAGCTCTCCTCGCCTGGTACAGTCGTCCCTCGCCACATCCTGTTTCAAATATCAGTGTTTTATTCATGTCTTATTTGTTTTATTTTCTATTGTCATATTGTGGCGATCGATAGACTTCGGTTTCCGGGTTGAGGGTGAACACTGCTAACAACAACACGGCGGCTAATCTTGGCACTACTGTAACTTCACCGTGACAATCACCTTGACCAACTTTTGGCAAAACAACTTTTTTTTCATCTTCAACTCCTTCCTCAATAATAGCACATATCTACTTTGGTAAGACTTTGACGCGAGCGTAACAACTTACACCAGTTATTTCAACTCTGAAAGCCCAGTTGTAACTTTGAGGAATTACTAAGCAAAATATTTCCATGCCGGGGTCTTGTTGTAGTGGCCGGGTGACGCTTGGAGGATGTTTTGGGCTACCAGTGAGTAATGTAATCTACTGTAGAATGCAATCAAGGGTACTATATTGAAATGAGCGTAAAGGTACGATATGGGTGTTATTTAATGTTAAGAGAGCTATAATATGTTAAAAAAAAACGTATTTCCACCGTCGTAAACTGTTTACGAAAATATTTGATTTATTAATACTAGTAATTATCCTACTTTGTGGAAAGGCATTTACCACGGTCAGGCCTGTAACCAGTTGGCCACAATAAGCGAGGGACGACTGTATTATTTCTTTGGTCATGTGCTTATTTTTGTTATACATAATAAGTCATTCAATAAAGTAAGAAAGACAAACTGAATATTTTGTTAACCCAACTTTGCATGTCTGTTTCTTTTTAGATGACAATTCTGTGATGTATATGTTTTTCTGCCTAAGGTTGCCTCTCGTAAGCTATGCATATTCTTAACAGTCTTCATGTAAATTGTTACATTAATTGCTGCTTTGGTTTGGTGACGTTTTCATCATTGATCCTAACAAATATGTGTGCTGGTTTCCAAGCTATGCACACTATTAAGTGCGCCCTTTTTATATCATGTGCTTGAGTTTAATTAACCACCTCAAGGGGCCTGTACACACAGCTGGTTGACATTTATAACTGGCCTTTTTAAGACAATCTTGCCAGATCACATAAGACAGTATTGTTTAAAAGTACTGAGAGTACGTCTCCGTTATTGTTTGATATGCCTTTTTGTAGGTTTTGCTTAGCATTTTATTAAAAATGTCACTTTCAATTCAGTCTTCTTTTGTATTGTCTTTATTTCACCATTGTGGTGTGGACCGATCTAAGTGTAATGTAGCATGTTTCATTGCAAACAGTGAGTTGTATAATCACAACATATCATTCTTTGAACGATCTGTTGAGGTCTCCCGGCAGATCAAACCAGTAACAAACCTGCTTTGACCTTTGAGCTAAACCCGTGTTTTTCAAGCATGTGGTGTAACAGGATAGCTGACGTCTCTCTCTGCATGTCTGTGTGTGTGTCAGATGATGATGGTTATGAATGCACTTTCCTCTGATGACCCTTTAAAATGCCATCTGGGGGCAACGTGGCTAATAACCTACATGGTCAAAGCAGGTTTACCATCAGGAGCTCTTATTTCTGCACATATGTTGTCTTTTAAACATTTAAAGGTGAGGGTAGGATTGCACCAGCTGGCAGCTTTTGCCCCTTTTGTTCAACACATACTGTATATAGTCTGCGTGGTGACTTTTTTTAATCATAAAACTACAATAATCCCCTTCACACGCATGCATTCATTAACCGATGAACCCTTTTTCATACTTTTCTATTTCACCTTCTTTCTATCTGGCTCTGCCGCTGCTTGCTGGGATAGAGTTGCCTGCGGTCCTCAATAGTTTGCACCTTACTGTATGAGGTTTGCCTGAATACCATTCTAACCCGTTATTAAGTCTAATCAGAGCCTGCTCAAATCACAATGTTATTAAACACAATAATCATGTGCAAATACTGATTATTAATACAAGTATAGAGCAAGTACACTAAAAAAGTGCGAACTATCTCATAAACATAGCATGTCTGATTAATAAACAAGTCTTTATGTATCACAGGAACACGACTGGCACTCGAGTAGGGACTTCCTCAACCGGTGAGTGTCTTTGTCCACTTTCTACCACACATATTAATGCCTTAAGTTGCAGGTTCTGTTTGTAGGCTTCTTTTTTTTTCCACACTGGGGTTGAGGAAACACAGACAGTCGTGGAGTTCAAAACAAATTTCTACATCATGGACGTATTTTGGGGGTATGGGGGACATGTCTCTTGCGCTTTTTCAAAAGAAATAATGTCACGCTATTGAATGGAGACAAGTCACACACTTGTGCCAGGCGGAAAACTGCAACTGAGACTGACGCTTTTCATCGTCAACAATCCATATGTGAGACAAGAACACACGTCTTTCTCTTTTCTGTGCATTTATTATAACGAACAGAGGAGGAAAAGACATTTGTTCTTGTCTCACATTGGGCTTGTGAATGATTTTTAGGAAAGTGCAGTTCCCCTTTACCAAAATCAATCGTTATGTCCAAAGTGTGGACATTTTCAGACCACAGCTCATTTTTTATGGTTGCATTTAAGATAATATGTTAGCTTAATTGCAGACTATGGTGACCTCTGATAGACTCCAGCAGTGCATCCTCCATCTTTCATCTTCAGAGTGTCTTGGCAGCTTACAAGCTATCCTTCTGCCCAAGGCGATGACATGTGAGGTTTGCTCTTTCCTCTATATTTCATCACCCGTGCCAACCTCCTGTCTCCTCCAGGGAGGTGTGACTCCCTGCATTAACGCCATGATCGATGGCTGAAGCCACCTTCCCCGCCTCCGCGAGTCTATTCCCAGCCACAAAACACATCACGGCCAGTTTGCGGCACGCCCAATCAAAACACATTAGTCTTATTTACAGCACATAAAGACGGATGCAAAGCTAATCGGCTGACTCATCATCAGACTAGGAAAGGGGATATGATTGACGCGGTATTAAATCAGCTGTCATCTTGATTCTGCTATGTAAATTGGAAAGAAAAAAAAAAAATTCCCCCCACGTGACAGAGCATAAAATGTGATTTTATTCTGATGTCACCTGTCAAAACAATCTGCTGTGTTATTTAGACGGAGGAAGGAGAGGACAAAAGTGTATCTTTTTAAATCTTGCCAAAGTGTTTACTTGTTCACGCTCTCATCCTCACAAATTACATTTTTGTGACATAGGTTATTGTCACAGGTGAATGTCAAGCAATGTCAAGCTTCTTTTTTTTATTCTGTCTTTAAACTTGGTGGACACGCAGTCAGGACTTTAAATTTGACCTATGGTCACTAATCGCCATTCAAAACACTTCCTTGCAGTCTAGATCAGTGGTTCTCAAAACTTTTTTCGTCAAGTACCACCTTACAAAAAATGTGTCTCACCAAGTACCACCATAATGACCAACATTAAAATACAGTAGTATAGTAGGCCCAAGTATTCATTAAAAGCAAAGCAAATGTTTTATTTAACAAGTGTATTTAATATTTTTGGCACACAGTTTGAACAGTAACACTGTTGAATATAGGTAAATACTTTATAATCAAGTGATTATTTGGCGTACACCTATTGGAGCCACTAGTGGTACAAATACTACAGTTTAGGAATAACTGGTCCAGTTAATATGTATTCCAATCAAAATGATCAGATTCATCACACTTCTAAATTTGGATTAATCAAGATTAAACACAGGTTACTACTCGTAGGTGGGAGGGCATAAAATGAGTATGAATAATAGGCAACTGCAGGCAACAGTCCCAACTCAGTAGAGTGGAAGGACAGCATGAATAGAAATGCCCCACATAGGTACGTATGTCCGTCAATCTGTGATGTCACAAATGGCCCACTGTTAAAAAAAACTGCAAAACACAGTGTTCAAAAGCATCCGAAACGGTGTGTAAGTTCACATCCAAAAGCATGAACATTATAATTTGACGCTTTGGCATTGTATATCGTAGAAAATAAAAAAATCATCATAGGTCCCTTTCAAGGAGATTTGTTTTCGTTGCCAATCCCCTGAGGTCAAATTTCCCCAGTAATACTTAATCCACTATAACAGGGTTGTCCAAAGTGCGGCCCGGGCGCCATTTGCGGCCCGCAGCTAAGTTTCGAACGGCCCACGGTACATTCTAAAAATACTATTTAAAAAATAAATAAATAAATACAAATTTACAAAATGTATCAAAGTGGAATAACTGAGCAAACAGAGTAAATGTAACGAGAACATTTGCAATGTTGACTGTTATAATACAAAGCAACCATACAGGCGTTTTTTCTTTTCCTTAAAGCTCACATTTCTCAAAAAATATCAATGGACGGAAGTCAATGGTGTTATGAATTATTGACCTTTTCAAGACTCCAATTACTTCACATCAAATATTCTACTTTGAAATAGTTTTGTGGGAAAATATTGCATAATTTGTTATAATAAAAGTTTATTTGTCAAAAAGGGCGTAAAACAAACAAAAAAACCATGATAAAATAATAAGAACTTTATAATGAAAGGATTGACCTGAAGTTGATCTAGAGACTTACGTGTTAAAAGTAAAAAAAATATAAATGGATGAAATATTTTTACACTTTAATGAGTGGGACCCATTTAGATCCCGATCATTTTAGTGATTTTTATTTTTTATTTTTATATATTAATGAATCAAAATAGATGTTATGAATTATTGATCTATTTAAGGCTACTTTAAAATATTTTTTGGGGAAAATATTGCATTTTATTTGACAAAAACTGCATAAACCAAAAACATTTAAAACAAAAATGAAAAAATAAAAGCGTATAATTGACGGATAGTTCTGAAGTTGATTGAGATTTTAATGTTAAAAGTTTAAAAAAAAAAAAAGTATGCCTTATTTTGAACACTTTTATGAGTGGAGCCCTTTTGGATCCCCAATAATTTTAGTCGGCGTGGCGAAGTTGGTAGAGTGGCTGTGCCAGCAATCGGAGTGTTGCTGGTTACTGGGGTTCAATTCCCACCTTCTACCTTCCTAGTCACGTCCGTTGTGTCCTTGGGCAAGACACTTCACCCTTTGCCTCTGATGGCTGCTGGTTAGCGCCTTGCATGGCAGCTCCTGCCATCAGTGTGTGAATGTTTGTGTGAATGGGTAAATGTGGAAATACTGTCAAAGCGCTTTGAGTACCTTGAAGGTAGAAAAGCGCTATACAAGTACAACCCCTTTATCATTTATTTATTTATAATAAAAATCTGTCATTGTTCAAAAATAATAAATTAAAATCAATGGTGTCATTGACCTATTTAAGGCTCAGAACGGGACAAGCGGTAGAAAATGGATGGATGGATTACTTAACATCAAATAATCCACTTTGAATTTTTTTTGGGGGGAAACATTGCATATTTTGTGTTTTTGCCATAAAAACAAGGTTTTATTTAACAAAAAGGTCATTAAACGTTTTTTAAAGATACATTAATAATAACGTTATATAGTGACTGATAGACCTGAAGTTGATTTAGAAATTTAAGCATAAATAATAAAACGTAATAATATGATTCATTTTTAACATTTTCATGACTGAGACCCTTTCGGGTCCCCGGGACCAAACTTAGAAAATGAAAAATGCCAAAATTGCCCCCGCATGCTTTCATTTCTCAGTGTGCGGCCCTTAGTTTAAAAGGTTTGGACCCCTTGCACTATAAAATGATGACGGAGTGAATAAAAAGCATAAGTCCTGTTTTCGCACTATGACTGTACCCCCAGTGCACAGAATAAGACATGCTTGGATGAGATTGGTGTAGAAGAATGTGACCTTAAACCCATACTTATTTGTGGAGACTTGGAGATGCACCGCACTGATCATTCATTTCCACCATTTGGCTTACATGTCATTGTGATTTAAAAATTTTGGTTTGAAGTGTTCCCTTTTTGTAATGAAATAGAAAAGGATAGAGAATGATGCCATTGACAAATGTAGTGATGCAAAAGAAAAATAACATACATAATGTGCATGTACTGGATATACAGTATGTGCAACACAATCTATTCTAAAAACAAACAAACAGGATGTATGGGAAGAGGGGGAAAAACATTAGGAGCTGAAAGACAGGAAAATAACCCAACATTTTTGTTGCCTAAAATTGCAGGGTGAGGCCCGTCTGGGGTGTATTGAGTATTTTCAGCTTTGGGAGCCCATGTCGCAATGGCAGCTTGCCAAAGACATTATCACAGGCACTGGCACCAAACTATCAAATTCCAGCCGTGGACTTGTTTTGCCCTGACCCAATCAAAGTCATAGAGGCTGTTGGAGATAATGGTGCTTTTAAGGAAGATAGGTCACAACACGCATGTTGGAGCCAGATCTTAAGTGGTGTCTTCTCAATGTTTGTGTTGCAGGTATAACCAACCACAGATACGATCCTGGTCCTTCTCCCAAGCTGTAAGTATTTTCACTCTGAGGTGCATCAGTCAAACAAATGGAAATAGTTGATTCTGATATAAAGCAGTTTCATCTTTAACGCCAAACGGGACATAAAAGCTTTGGAGGGCATAACAACTCTTTTGTACTTTTTTGCTAAAATTTCTTAAATGAAACAAAAACATCAAACTTTTTACTTTGACCCTTTTAATCAGACAATATCTCATGATATATGATATGAAAATGTCCCTCACCACATTGTGGATTTGTTTTTAAGCGTATTTTACAAATTTTGGGTCCCACCTTAAGCATTTTCAAGCATAGAAATGACTAAATAAACACAAAATATAAAAACTACAACAGTATTGGCCACTAGAGGAGACAAAACCCATTAGAGCACGCTGTTGAATATCGTGGGCATTGATTGGCTCAGCCTCAGGCACCATTAATATATTGGATTTAGAGTGTAAAAGTGATTAAAGGATGTTATTTCATGTTTGGATGGCTCTCAAAATGTTAAAATACTTATTCAGAAGGTCGTAGACAGGTTTTAATGCTCTACCTGTGATAATTTTTGATTTAAAATTGATTCCTACTTTGCGGAAAGGAATTTATCACGGTCTTCTCCAGCACCAATTGAAGAGGGACAACCGTAATTGAAAACTGTGAAACCCATCCATCCATCCATTTTCTACCGCTTGTCCCTTTCGGGGTCGCTTTGGGTGCTGGAGCCTATCTCAGCTGCATTCGGACCATTTGATCAAAAGACCTTCACAGGGATTAATAAAAATTAAAAATAAAAACATTACATATTTGGTACAATGGAACCTCGATTTACGAACTTAATTGTTTCAAACATGGTTCGTAAACCGAAAAGTTTGTAAAGTGAAGCATAGTTCTCCATAAGAATCAATGTATACATGAATAATTGGTTCTAGCCTCCCCAGTTTAATAAATAACTGCACACTTTGAAGATGCTATAATATATAAACTGTATATATATTAAACCAACATACTAAGGGGGTAATGGCTCAAAATCTTTTTATCCAAACATTATAGCAAGCTTAAAGGCCTACTGAAATGAGATTTTCATATTTAAACAGGGATAGCAGATCCATTCTATGTGTCATACTTGATCATTTCGCGATATTGCCGTATTTTTGCTGAAAGGATTTAATAGAGAACATCGACGATAAAGTTTGCAACTTTTGGTCGCTGATAAAAAAAAGCCTTGCCTGTACCGGAAGTAGCGTGACGTCACAGGTTGAAGAGCGCCTCACATCCGCACATTGTTTACACCAGCAGCGAGAGCGATTCGGACCGAGAAAGCGACGATTACCCCATTAATTTGAGCGAGGATGAAATATTCGTGGATGAGGAAAGTGAGAGTGAAGGATTAGAGTACAGTGCAGGATGCCAGGGTGTATCTTTTTTCGCTCTGACCATAACTTAGGTACAAGGGCTCATTGGATTCCACACTTTTTCCTTTTTCTATTGTGGATCACAGATTTGTATTTTAAACCACCTCGGATACTATATCCTCTTGAAAATGAGAGTCGAGAACGCGAAATGGACATTCACAGTGACTTTTATCTCCACGACAATAGTGAAGTGAAGTGAAGTGAATTACATTTATATAGCGCTTTTTCTCAAGTGACTCAAAGTGCTTTACATAGTGAAACCCAATATCTAAGTTACATTCAAACCAGTGTGGGTGGCACTGGGAGCAGGTGGGTAAAGTGTCTTGCCCAAGGACACAACGGCAGTGACTAGGATGGCGGAAGCGGGGATCGAACCTGCAACCCTCAAGTTGCTGGCACGGCCGCTCTACCAACCGAGCTATACCGCCCCAATACATACAATACATCGGTGAAGCACTTTAGCTTCGGAGCTAACGTGATAGCATCGTGCTTAACTGCGGATAGAAACAGAAGAAACATCCCCCTGACTGGAAGGATAGACAGAAGATCAACAATACTATTATTACTACTACTATCAGGAGACACCGAACCAAACCCTGGACCTGTAACCACACGGTTAATGCTGTCCAGCCTGGCGAAGCCTAGCAATGCTGTTGCTAACGACGCCATTGAAGCTAACTTAGCTACGGACCTCGACAGAGCTATGCTAAAAACATTAGCTCTCCACCTACGCCAGCCCTCATCTGCTCATCACCACCCGTGCTCACCTGCGTTCCAGCGATCGACGGCGCCACGAAGGACTTCACCCGATCATCGGTGCGGTCGGCGGCTAGCGTCGGATAGCGCGTCTGCTATCCAACTCAAAGTCCTCCTGGTTGTGTTGCTGTAGCCAGCCGCTAATACACCGATCCCACCTACAGCTTTCTTCTTTGCTGTCTCCTTTGTTCATTAAACAAATTGCAAAAGATTCACCAACACAGATGTCCAGAATACTGTGGAATTTTGCGATGAAAACAGACGACTTAAGCTGGCCACCGTGCTATTACAAAATATCTGCTTCAACCCGTGACGTCACGCGCAAACGTCATCATACCGAGACGTTTTCAGCCGGATATTTCCCGGGAAATTTAAAATTGCACTTTATAAGTTAACCCGGCCGTATTGGCACGTGTTGCAATGTTAAGATTTCATCATTGATATATAAACTATCAGACAGCGTGGTCGGTAGTAGTGGGTTTCAGTAGGCCTTTAAATGTCAACACGCAAGCACACACACAATTCTCGTTGGTGCGCTCCAAAACATTAACCACCACGTTGGTACAATAAAAAACAAAAAAAAGGAAAATCATTTGACCTTGTGTCTGCGAATATTTGTGGTATCCATCGTTAAACACTCTGGAAGTTAGTGATAAACAAGCAGTGGCTTCTCGTAATAACTACCAGCGTTAGCATAAACTAGCAGTGTGAGACGATCCTTCATCGACTTGTGTCCCGGTAGTGCTTTCTTCTTTGCTGTAATAAAGGTCCGCTGTGGCATCTTGTCTGTCTTTTAACTGAAGGTGCCGCAAGCTGGAGGCAAACTAGCTAAAATGCTAGCTCAAAGCGGTTGTCTAGCAACCCGAAACTTTCAGTGAGACCGTGAGAGTTTTGACACATTTAAATTGTTTCTGATCACTAAGAGTGTAACGGTATGTGTATTTGTATTGAACCTTTTCAGTACGGGGGGTTCGGTTTGGAACGGAGGTGCACCGAACAAGTTTCCACACGGACATATTAAGTAGCGCACCGCACGTTGTGTAAACAATGCACACCGAGGCACAACACACGGCATGCTAGCAACGACCGGGCTACTACAACATGCAAAAGCCAGAGCTGGAAGACCCTCCTGCCTCGTTAAGATCTCCCGTCTGGGAACATTTCAGCTTCGCGGTGCGATACAACAATGGAGGACGAGAGGTGGACAAAGCGAAAGCAGTTTGCCGACATTGTTCAGCAGCAGTAGGGTATGCGTCTGCCAACACGTCAAACATGCTAACCCATTTGAAGAGGCACCACCCCCAAGTGAACATCGCTTCAACGAAGAGAAAAACGAACAAACACAGCTCCCCACCGCATTCAAGCAGCCTCTCCTCGGCGAGTCAGGCAGGGCTAAAGCAATAACAAATGCCGTTGGTGTTTTTATAGCAGCAGATTTAAGACCATATTGCATTGAAAACTAGATTTTGACCCACTTTTGTGGTGGAAAAACAATGAGCCCATATATCCTCTTACTGCCAAGTTAGCCAGGCACTACCTCGCTATACCTGCTACCTCCGTGCCCAACGAAAGTGTATTTTCCACAGCTGGAGACATTGTAACTGCAAGCAGGTCTGCTCTTTCTGCAGACAATGTGGTTAAACTGATATTTCTGGCAAAAAACATGAAAATTGAGTGAAAGTCACCAGGGTTAAAGGCTGGGGGGGGGAGAAAAGTTAATCTGAGGCTGAGTTGACTTGAAACTGTTTAATGTTGCACTTTTTGTATGTAGAAGAAAAGTTTTGTCATTTTATTTAATCTGAGCAACAACTTGAAGCAGTTTAAAGGCCTACTGAAACCCACTACTACCGACCACGCAGTCTGATAGTTTATATATCAATGATGAAATCTTAACATTATAACACATGCCAATACGGCCGGGTTAACTTATAAAGTGACATTTTAAATTTGCCGCTAAACTTCCGGTTCGAAACGCCTCTGAGGATGACGTATGCGCGTGACGTAGCCCGGGGAACAGAGGTATGCCTTCCCCATTGAATACAATACAAAAAAGCTCTGTTTTCATTTCATAATTCCACAGTATTCTGGACATCTGTGTTCGTGAATCTGTTGCAATTATGTTCATTGCATTATGGAGAAGGAAGCTGAGCAAGCAAAGAAGAAAGTTGTCGGTGCGAAACGGACGTATTTTTCGAACGAAGTCAGCAACAACAGTACACAGCCGGCGCGTCTTTGTTTACATTCCCGAAAGATGCAGTCAATATGGAAGAACTCGGATAACAGAGACTCTAACCAGGAGGACTTTTGACTTCGATACACAGACGCCTGTAGAGAACTGGGACAACACAGACTCTTACCAGGATTACTTTGATTTGGATGACAAAGACGCAGACGTGCTACCGTGAGTATGCAGCTTTGGCTTCTAAACATTTGATCGCTTGACCGTATGTGCGCAACTTTTTTTTTGCGTATGTACGTAACTTTTTTAAAATATATAAGCTTTATGAACCTTGAGTTAGGTGAACGGTCTTTTGGGCTGAGTGATTGTGTGTGTTGATCAGGTGTTTGAATTGTATTGGCGTGTTCTATGGAGCTAGGAGCTAGCATAGGAGCTGGGAGTTAGCATAACAAAGACGTAGGTGTTTTTATGCAGGATTAATTTGTGTCATATTAAATATAAGCCTGGTTGTGTTGTGGCTAATAGAGTAAATATATGTCTTGTGTTTATTTACTGTTTTAGTCATTCCCAGCTGAATACCAGGTACCGTGAGTATGCAGCCTTGGCTGCTAAACATTTGATAGCTTGACCGTATGTGCGCGTCACGTACGTAACTTTTTAAAATATATAAGCTTTATGAACATTGGGTTGGGTGAACTGTCTTTTGGGCTGAGTGATAGTGTGTGTTGATCAGGTGTTTGAATTGTATTGGCGTGTTCTATGGAGCTAGGAGCTAGCAGAGGAGCTAGGAGCTAGCATAACAAACACGCAGGTGTTTTTATGCAGGATTAATTTGTGGCATATTAAATATAAGCCTGGTTGTGTTGTGGCTAATAGAGTATATATATGTCTTGTGTTTATTTACTGTTGTAGTCATTCCCAGCTGAATATCAGGTCACCCCCGGCTCTCACAGCATCTTCCCTATCTGAATAGCTTCAACTCCCCACTAGTCCTTCACTTGCACTTTACTCATCCACAAATCTTTCATCCTCGCTCAAATTAATGGGGAAATTGTCGCTTTCTCGGTCCGAATCTCTCTCACTTCATGCGGCCATCATTGTAAACAATAGGGAACTTTGCGTATATGTTCAACTGACTACGTCACGCTACTTCCGGTAGGGGCAAGCCTTTTTTTATCAGATACCAAAAGTTGCGATCTTTATCGTCGTTGTTCTATACTAAATCCTTTCAGCAAAAATATGGCAATATCGCGAAATGATCAAGTATGACACATAGAATAGATCTGCTATCCCCGTTTAAATAAAAAAAATTAATTTCAGTAGGCCTTTAATGTTGCACTTTATATGTGAAAATGTTGCACTTTATATGTAGAAAGGTTTTGTTAAGAAACCAATTCTGAGCCTTATCTTATTTACTTTTTATTGTATATATGTTGACTGCATTAACCCTGGCAATCGACCCCGTGTGTATATGTATGTTATTGTTATGCTTAGCATTCATGACTGCCTGCTGTTGCACTGATCAGCCTAGTGGTGGCTCACATCCATCACATATAGAGCTATTTTAAAGCAATGTTAAAAGGATAAAGCCATTGTTTACAAATTTTGGTAAATAAATAACCAGAAAATGTATATTTTGTTGTTTTCTTACTGTACCGAAAATTAACCGAACCGTGACCTCTAAACCGAGGTATATACCGAACCGAAATTTTTGTGTACCGTTACACCCTTACTGATCACACAAAGGAAATCTCTAACACAGGCTGACACAGCTCTTAACAACGCCATGTACGACAATTGTGGAAATAAACACGTCACAAGTGCTGCTCGCCGTCGAAGCTCTTCGAAATGGCCGCCTCTGTGTACAAATTATGAAAATAGTTTATAATGGAGTAAAACAACAAAAATATGGACAAAAAAATAAAGCAGAAATTTAGGGGGCAACAAAGTTTGCCTTTGTCCCCTGAGGGCCAGAGCACATGAATGTCATCACAATTGTTTTCTGTGAAGATTGGACCCTTTTGCCAACGTGAGGCTATGATGTTGAATCGAAAAAATGTCTACACACAATAACAAAAATCATATATTCTACATTTGTCAACGATGTTCAACTCCAGTCCTGCAGGTGGCAATAATGCACATTACAAGGCTTCCAAAAAACTGAACGACGAATTCTAATTCAAAAGTCTCTCTGCATCACTCACTCACATCCTTATGTCGACTTGTGATTTCCATCTATCATTTCCTTGGTTGTATTCACAAAATGAATCCATAATTTCCTTGGTTGTATTCACATAATTAATATTAATATTTTTCCCCCCCTCATCTTCACGGAGCCCCCTAGAGAAGGCAGCCCTGTGGCCGAAGGCCCATATTTAAAACCAGCACTGCTGCACATATCGTATTAGTATACGTCCCTACGAGAGTCGGAGTTGGCATAGCCTCATTTGGTGTTTGTAAAAACAAGTAAACAAAGGTCCCCTCTGTCAACATAAATGACCCTGTTGTCTTTTGCTGGCTGGATTATGTTTGAGGCAGTGTGTCAAAGCCCACTTGAGCGCACACAACCGCAACATTTATGGTTGTACTCATACAGTAATGTGACACAAGACCCCTCATGGTTCCATTGCAGACTACGAGATTGTGATATCATTTCCAGGCCTGCACCCCTCCTCCATCTAGTGACACACTCTGCTGCTGAAGAATAGCCTCTCTGTTTGCCACCTCTCTCTCTCTCTTACACACACTCAGTTTCGGGTGGGGAGTCGGGGTATGTATGTGAGGGTGTGTAGATAAGTGCCGTGACCATTCTCAACAGGA